>NW_022196564.1:0-191526 GCF_008641045.1 Pistacia vera | reverse complement strand
GGAAAATCAGAAAACATACTAAGTGTGAAAGGATAAGCAATTCAATTTCAGATACAAAAAGATCTTGCCCTACAACAGATGCATACAAGCAAGAGGCCTTCCCATTCAAATATCCCATCAGAGCTCCAATTAGAGCAGTAAAATTGTCATTTCCGTGGCTAAAAAGAAGAGAAGACAGAGAACTAAAATGTATTAAAGGTAGAGTTTCATCTAAGAAACAAACCCTAAACAAGAAACTTACTGAAAATTTGAGGCCAGTCGCGATTTCACCCGATATTTGGCGTGATGAGTGCCTGATCCACGTTTGCACAATTGGGAGAACGAAGAATGCAGTTTAGGGTAGAAATAAAGACAGGTTAACAACCCTTCTCACTTGTTGTTTCACAAAAATGACATGACAGGTGGTAAGTTAGCTCACAATTAGCCAGAAGTCTCATTATAAGTTATAAGTTGATCAATTACGAGCTACTATCTCGTGTTTGTGAGAAGTGTTTATAAGTATTACCTTTTTTTAGTGACTCTGTTTGGTCCTGTCCGATTAGACCAATGGTCCAATACTATAAATCCGGTCCAATCTCGGTTGATTTGAGCCAATTAATAGTTCGGTTTTTCAGTTGTTCTCGACCAAATTTGGCCCGATTCTTGGTCTAACCGGTTGAATCAACCTGTTCAGACCGAGTTTTAAAACAAGGAATTTTATACTTAAATTTATTAGCTATTTTTTATTTAAAGTTCCAATCGAATTTAAATTAAACAAAGGGATGTATTTATAACATCACTCTTTTGAATCTACCTCCAACTAATCAAATTTTATTGGCCTTTTTGGGAAATCAAGATCTGATTGGATGTCAGTAGTACTCCATTTTATGTAGAACTGAAAATCCAAATCTCATTGGGCCTCAACTCAATGAGCCTCATTCAAGACAAGTAATTTTCAGTTCCCATTAAATAATTTTCTTTTTTGTTTTTGACAATTTTGATGCTCACAATTAACTAGACATAGTTCAAGCCAAAATGTTGCAAACTCTAAGCTATTTTAATGTAGAAATATAAATAATTGCTTTAACATAAGTTTTTCTTACTCCGTTATATATTTATATATCACCCCTTGTATTTATAAAACTATAAGCTTATGATTCTGTTCTCTTAATATTATTATATGTTACTAGAGAAGTTGTCTTACTAATAAAACAACAAATCTCACATTTTCTTGCTATTTCCATATAAGCCAAACGACAGCAGCAGGAAAACAAAACCAAGGGTGATATTGTAAATTTGAAATCAAATGAAAGTCAACCATGAAGACTCTTGCAAAAAACATAGAAAACAAAACAAAAACCACAAATTTTCTTACTATTTTCCCGGTATCCAAATAGAAAGAGTTGTATATTATACTTTTTTAGAGTCTTGAAAAATTCGTAATTGAATTGATTTTGTGGGGTGCTACCGTGCCTTTTTTAAGGATGATATCTCTTCAACTGGGAAAATGTTGGGGAAAAAGAAATTGGATTGATAAGTTTCTTTTACGTTAAAACATAAATCCCGATGTATGATATAATAACAAAAATCTCTCTACTACTCTTGAATTGTTAGTAAGCTATTAAAATTTATATGCTTATAAGTTAATAAATATTACCAAATTTTCCCTTTATTATTTATTTTAATACCAAAATTTAACAATAAAGAGTTTTTTGTTGTTTTTGAAACGCCCTACTACTCTTGAACTGTTAATAAGTTATTAAAATTTATACTTTTATAAGTTAATAAATTTAATAAATTTCCCTTTCATTGTTTATTTTTAATACCAAAATTCAAATTTGCAAGCTCGTCAAACTCAAACTTGACATTGTAGCAAACGAGTCAAGCTCAATTAGCTCAAAACTTAGCTCGGATAGTTTACACTCCTAATCCATATATATATTAGTGGGCCAGTGGCCATTGGATCTTAACTTGAAGTAAATTGTGAAACTTTTTTTTTTTTTTCTTTTTTAACTAAGAGGATTTGTGATTAATATAAAACCTAATTTATTGATTTATTAGTATAAAATAATGACGAAAAAATTATCACAATTTCAATATAAATACAGTACATTATACGTAAATGCATATAATAAGATTTGAATAATGTCAAATACTTATTTATTACTGTCAAAAGTATTTATAATAAATGTCATTTGATATATTCTTTAAGAGTAATACTACACATACAACATTATGTGGCAAGATATAATTGGCTAATTTAAAGTTAAAATTAAACTTTCACCCAATCACATCTTGTCACATAATGTTGTATGAGAAATGTTGTATGGAAATGATGTATGTATAGTATTATTCATTCTTTAATTTATAACTATAATACATTATATGTAAATGCATATAATAAGATTTGAATAATGTCAAATACTTATTTATTACTGTCAAAAGTATTTCTAATAAATGTCATTTGGTATATTCTTTAATTTAAATAACTTAATAAAAAATGGGGTCACAAAGTAATGTTGTTTTCTTGTTCCTCATCAAGACTTAATGAAATCATTTCCAATGAAACTAAACACCATGGTTCCAACAAAAACTAAAGGCCATGATTTCTTAACTCCAGCCAATGCCCATTTCACCAATGTGGCTACAACCAGTTCTAGCAATTGACCCTCAGAATGATGCAAAACATTACAACAATCAACCAAAAGTCATTAAATCTAGCTCAGCACTGGCATAACAAAGAACCCTGTACAGTTCATTTGCTCCCAAAAGTTGAGCCACCAGACTGAACAAAAAGCCACAACTTCTCTACTTCCTAATATCGAAGGGCTTTTCCTAGTTTTAAATCAAATTCACCAAACAAGATCTTAGCTTTAGCTAACTTGCACCATTCCCATATCCCAAATCCGCCAGATCAACAGTCCCAAGCCTCTCCTCTTCCGGCAAAACTAACCAATTGGGACTTTGAAAAACTCTCAAGCACTTGAAATCATCCACATTGCCCCAGTTCCCCGTCTCCTTGCTCAACGCGGCAGCTTCCGAATCCTCGTCAATCCCTTCATATTTCAAACAATACGGCCCAAATCTGACCCCATCACAATCCTTAATGATCGGTCTACTCCTAACTTTCAAATAAAAGTCACTACAACTTTTCGCAAAAATGAATCCTAATTTAATGCGAAGCCAAAATCAACACACAGTCCTCAACTTCTTCAATCAAAATCGAGCCCGTCACAGGACCCGCGTAAACTCTATAACCCTTTAATTTATTAACAAAGAGAGCGTTCACACAACCCACTAATCTCACCTCACACGAGTCCAAACCCGCTAACGTAAACTCTCCAATTTCGGAACCCTTAAAGTCTCGGAACAATACTTCATTTTGTTTATCTCGATAACCCGGGGATTCACGAACAGGGAAATTTGACTTTGGTTTTGCTTCATTTGGTGCTGAAACGACACCATTTTGTGGGATCTGGGTTTGGGTTTTGGTGGGTTCGTTTCTGAAGGCGATTTTCTTTCTGGAGATCAACTGTGCTGCTAAGTTCTCGAGATTTTGTTTCAAATCCGAGATGGTTTTGAGAGATGGTCGGACTTCGTAGGAGGCAGATGATTAAGGTTTGCTCCACTGGTATGCTACCACAATATTGTTCCCTGCCATCTTTGGATGCGTAAGTTTTGACACTGTACCAGGCTAGATAGATTTCACCATAAAATTCATTATGGCCGATATCTAAATATTTTAGATGAGGATAGACACCAAAATTTTCAGATATGTTACCAATGAATTGGTTTTGGTCCATGTTGAGTCTCTTTAGGCTTGTGCAATATTTCAAGCCTTTAGGAATTGGACCAAAAAATTGTTGTGATGCACAGTGAATATTTGAAGTGAACCACCAACACAAATATTATGGGTAACTACTAGTGAAATTGTTAGTGTCTAACTCCAATACAGTGAACATGAAATTTCCTATTTCCTGGGAATGGAACCGGAAAGATGGTTTTTATGAAGGAATAAAAACTCTAATTTGTTCAGATTTTTAAAGGAATCAGGAATGGAACCGCTATTTATTTCTGCTTAACTTTAAATCAACAAGTTTTTGGTTTCCTATTTCAGGGGGAATAGAGCCAGAAAGTGAATTATTGAATAAGTCAATATAAAGTAGATTTCTCAAGCCACCAAGAGACGCTGGAATTGAACCTGAAAAATTGTTGCTACGAAGACTAATATTAGTGAGAAACTCCAAATTTCCTAATTCCTGAGGGATGGAACCAGAAAGTTGGTTGCAGAAAATGTACAAGACTTCCAGGATTTTAAGGTTTCCAAGACTTGAGGGGATTGGACCAAAAGCTATTTGTATCGATGTAAAATTCAACCAGATTTGAGAGGTTTCCCATCTCTATAGGAATAGAACCAGAAAGTGAATTATTAAAAAGATATAACCAAGCCATTTACTCAAATTTCCAAAAGAAGCAGGAACTGAACCGTCCAAGCCACTACTGTACAGAGCCAGTTCACTAAAACTTAGTTGTCCTATTTCTTTTGGAATTGAACCATTTAACTGATTCTCAGCCAGGTGGAGGGTCTCAAGATGCATGAGGAGACCGATTTCAGCTGGTATTTTCCCAAAAATGATTAGTTGACAGTCAAGATACTTCAATTTGAGAGATTACAAATTTGTGTAGAGATAACTCCAAAGAGTTCATTAATGGCAAGATCAAGACATGCAAGATGGGAAATGATGAAATGACAATTCATCGAGCTTACCTTTTAAACCTCAATAAGAGGTTCAATCTATGGATGCTTCAGCATGGTCACAAGAAACTCCAAACCAATTAGTGTAACGGCTTATCTTGGTTCTTTGTTGATTAGAATTATTGGTAGCATTAACAGGATAAAGAGACCATGAAGAGACATAATGGCTCTGGTTTTGAAGGTTGGCTTTCCATTTGAAAAGCTTGTGCTTCTTGAGTAGAATCAAAAGCTGGTCTAAATTGAAAATGTATCAAAACAAGATGATGAAAAAAACAGGGGAGAGTTTATTGAAGGATGAGAATGCCATGCTTAAACTAGTTAAATTTGTGAAATGCAGAGCCTAATTCAGAAGTCACATATTTTATAAACAGAGTTTGGAACTCTCAAGTCAATCAAGGTCATTGACCTAATCAAAACTAAACGGATGCTTGCATATTGATCTACTCTATGCAACACCACAAGCGTATGCGTAAACTGGCCCGAACACTGTGAGCTAACCAAAAAAAAAAAAAAAAGATATAGTCTTGTATTTGTTTGGAAAGCTATGATATCAAATTTAAAATTTAGATTTTATCCAACGTAAATGTCGCCTTTTTAAGACTTGACTTAAGATTGTATATTTTATCCAGTTGTTTTACAGTGTTGAAAATTATTTGTAGGATTGTCAGCGGCGCAATTATCAAGGATGTCTTTTTCATAAGTCTATCATTGATTATTTATTTATTATTATTATTATTTTACAATTTATTGTTAAATTTTATTAATTTTAAGGATAAGATTGCATGGCCAAGTAATCTAAAAGCAATGCAATTCAGTGGACTTCCTTTATTCCTTCACGACTTTGAAATTTGACAACAAATAGACCTCTTCCTGGCTTGTTCATATTTCTTAGTCACACCTAATCAAAACATTGAACAATCAATTTTCCATATGCCTTGAGGAGTAATTCGGTCTTGCAAAATCTTTATTTTCATCAAATGCTTGAGCTGATATGGCCCTTACAATTACTCTCTTATATATAGCCCATACAATATATTTCCGGATTTCTCCTTTGCTACTCCAACTAGGCTTTTATACAACGGCTCATCAGCATTGATTTAAGCATTCTTTATCGTGTGAGTTGCAAATGTAAATGGTGTATGCCACATCACAGTTTGATTGCTCCAACAATTTCATCACATAAATACTAATCTTGCAACATACCATAACATAACAAAACCATTATCAATAATGTTGGGTGGCTAAGTACCATGTATATAGCACTACTATAAATGTTATAGTATTTTGCTTATGCAAATTGTCCTTTTATACATATAACAATATATTTAATTTGCATATGGTCCCTTGTCTATTTTTTTTTTTTTCACACCTTATAATGCTTTCATCTTTCTAATGCCACACATTAAGTTTCAATAGAAATCATTGGATTAAAATTGTAATAACAAGCATAACATCAGCTTAAAGCTTTATTAGCATCATACATGAATCTTATTACATAAAATCAATTTTATCAAGTACATCATTAGATACTTCAAATAAAAACCGATACTTCTTGAAATATTAGTACAAAACCTCTAAAGGATGCTTGCATATTGATCTACTTTATGCAACACCACAAACGTTGCCTTCATGATTAAAATCTTATAATCACTATTAATCCAATTAATATAAGGTCTTTGTCTTGTACTTAAACATCTTCAAATGCATGTTTAATATTGTAAGAGATTGCTAGTTCCCTCGGAAATGACTGTTCTTTATGATGAAGTTTGTTTGCTTGGATATTCTAGTGTACCCACTAGCTAGTAACATTAACATTCATTTTGCGTAGTGAAAATTATTAATATAGTTTAGAGGACTCTGTTTCGTGTCTGCAAGGATTTTTTGTTTTTAATCATATACTAAAATAAACTATTTGTATTTTTGAGACCATTCTAATGTTTACATTTTCTGCCCTGTTATAATCAGGACTATTCCATTCTACCTTTTAACAAGAGAAAATAGGGTATTACAAAATCAAGATCTCAGGTTGTGAATGAAGAATGAAAAATCATTAACCCAAATACTATGACCTCATTTCCGCCAAACCTAAGGAAGAAAAAGTTATCACCTCCAGATATATCACGAAAATTACCATTAACACAGAATTTTGGCAATCAGTACGTGCACACTTCTTATATACTACAGTTTACTATTTAGCATGTTTGAATTAAACTTTGTTTGCAATATATTAATTTTAAATGACTTTCACTAGTCCATTTTCTTTTTTTCACTCATTATAACTTTCATATTTCTAATATAGAATAAAATCATCAGATTAAAATTATAATGAATTGCATAAAATCATGAGCTTAAGGCTTTATTAGCCTCATCAATAATCTTGAGTACATAAAACCAGTTTTATCAATTACATCAAATAAGACAGTTGGAAATATGAAAAATGATACACAAGCTTGTGAATAGAAGTATAATTAGTGGGGAGTTCAAACAAGTCATGATCTTCGTGAAATCTCAACTCTCTTGAGGAATAAAACTAGAAAGATTGTTATCACGGAGGCTCAAGACTTTAATTGTTCAGAAAACTGAAGAAGGAGGGATAGGACCACTGAATTGATTACTAAACAATTGAGATACTCGAGATTTCTCAACTTACCACAGATGATGGAATTAGACCTGTAAGTTGTTGCTATAAAGGCTCATATCGTTAAAGATTCTAAATTTCCGAATTCCAGAGGAATGGAACTGGAAAGTTGGTTGTTGACATCATGCAACAAGGTTAGCTTTTGTAGTTTCGCAAAGTAGAAGGGATTGATCCCTTAAATAGTTGTGTTACCCATGTAAAGTTCAACTAGATTAGAGAGGTTTTCGATCTTTGCAAATGGAACCAGAAAGTGAATTATTGAAAAGATTCAACCAAGACAATTGCTCAATTTTCCCAAAGAAGCTGAATTGATCCATTGATTTGATTTTTAGCTAATGTTAATTCACACAAGGTATTCTAGGTTTCCTATTTCCGTGGGAATAGAACCAGAAAGTTTATTACTAGATAAATGAAGATAGTTGAGATTTCTCAAATGACCTAGAGACGCTAGAATGGTACCTGAAAGATTGTTGTTTTGAAGGTTAATGAAAGTGAGAGATTCCAAGTTTCCTGATTCCTGAGGAATGGAGTCTGAAAGTTGGTTATCAAATATGTGCACACAGTTAATTCTTAGTTTTCCAAGCTAGAAGGGATTGGACCTGTTAAATAGTTTTGTAGTCATGTAAAGTTCAACTAGATTATAAAGTTTCCTATCTCCAAAGGAATCGAACCGGAAAGTAAATTATTAAAAAGATTCAACTGTGCTAAGTTTCTTCAAATTTCTCAAGATGCGGGCATTGAACCAAATTGATTTTGCTTAAGCCTAACTCACAAGGTATTTTAGGTTTCCAAGACTTGAAGGGATTGGGCCAGTTAAGCTATTATTATTCATGTAAAGTTCAACCAGATGTGGAGAGTTTCCCATCTTTGGAGAAATGGGACCAGAACGTAAATTATTAAAAAGAACAAAATAGACAAGTTACTCAATTTCCTAAGAGCCGGAATTGGACCGTGCAAATGGTTATTGTCGAGACCTATTCACAAAGAGAACTTAGCTACTCTAATTCTTGAGGCATTGAACCATTCAACTGATTCTCAACCATGTAGAGTCTCAAGATGTGTTAATTGGCCAATTTCTGATGGTAATTTCCCAAAAAACAAATTAATTTGAGAATTCAGGTACTTTAGTTTAGAGAGATTACCAATTTGCGCCGGAATAGAGCCAAAGAGTTCATTATGGCAAAATCAAGATAAGCAGATGAGGAAATTATGAGAATGATAATTCCTCTAGCGTAACTTTTAAACCTGCAACAGATAAGTGAATCTATGGATTCTTCATGCTGGTCACAGGAAATTCCAAACCAACCACAAGGGCTTATTTGGCTGTGAATTGGGTTGATTTGCTGGTGGCATTATCAGGATAAAGAGTCCAAGAAGATAGGAGAGAATGGTTCTGGTTTTGAAGGTTGGCTTTCCATTTTAGAAGAGCTTGTACTTCTTGAGAAAATCTAAAGCAACGTTGAGTTAAAATGAAACGCAACAAACGGGCTTAGGAAACAAGGGAGAGTAATTTCTTGAGGGATGAGAAATCCATTTTATGCTTAAATTTCTTGAGTTTTAAACAGAGAATTTTATACTTAAATTTATTAGCTACTTTTTATTTAAATTCCAATCGAATTTAAATTTAACAAAGGGATCTATTTATAACATCACTCCCTTTTAAATCCACCTCCATCTAATCAAATTTTATTGGCCTTTTTGGAAATCAAGATCTAATTGGACCTTAGTAGTACTCTTCTTCTTCTTTATCTACATAAAACAAAAATCAAACACTATATAGGAGGGATAACAAGAAGTCACCTGCATAATTCAACAGCAGCAAACTTGTACTCCATTTCCTTTCTCTCAATTGAGGCAAACTAAAATTCTTTAAGACAACTCCACTCCTACAAACATATGAATACAGATTCAGTCACATTAATTACTAAAGCCGAGACAGTATCATAACTAGGCCCTTTAAAAATGCAAAATGAATGACTAAGCGTAGACTTAACAAATCCATGTAACTTAATTCACAGTTGTGTTTTTTTGCGGCAGCTGTTACATCTAAAAAAAAAAAAATTAATCTTATTTAATAATAACCGACTTCTACTTAGCATTAACATCTAATTAATATCATACCCTGCTGTGAAGCTATACATATGAAAAACTATACTATAACACCCCCCTTTGATATAAACTCTTTATCCCAATATGTATACTCCAAACCTTCCAATTTCCTATTTTAGACATCTCGTCAATAAACCGCTTCCACTTGTTCACTCTAGCCAAGAAAAACAGTTTAATAAGATTAGACACTAAGGAAAGATTACATAACAGCTCATGTGATGAAAACTCACATCAGGAGTGTTCCGCCGCTGTCTATTGAAAGGATAGCCAACAACGAAACCTTTCAATCAAATTCCAAGATCTGCATAATAAAGATTATAGCTGACTTGATAAGTTATCTATCATGATCCAACTTACAGGTTAATCGATATAAACACCATAAACACAAGATTCACCTCAACAATCCTAATAAAATAATTCAATGCACAATCATAATGCACAATCAAATTCACAACCCTGCAATTCAATTCCAAGGGTATCATTCAAAAATTTGAGACAAAACCCAAACATGATCTTCACTAAATACTATACTAACTAATTGTTAGAAAAAGAAGTAAGAATATAAGTGATGGAGAAACTTTACCAGGCATTGAAAACACTAGCCATCAAATCAATATCTCCTCTCTTCCTAACCAGAACACTGCAACGTTGACATAACCCCAATCATAAAGTCACAAACACAACATAGAATCAACAAGAACATAAAACAAAAGTAACAAATTTCTACATACTAACATCCACAGAAACAAAATAAATTACACCACTAATACCTTAAAGGTGATACAATCTTATCATTCGAGTTTGAAACAGCCAACCCAACGTATTTATCACCCACATTCAACCCAAGCAATCGACCTCGTTTTGAAATGTTTCCCTTGAGGATATTATGGAACAAGTTCAAATTTTCACTACATTCTCTAAGATTAACTCATCATTAAGCATTTTACGCGATAAACATAACAATGTATATATTTCAATTTCATAAACTCTAACAAACATAAATCATAAGAAAACACACTATTTCGAATTTTAAACTCTATCAAACAGTAAACATAAGAATGTACATGCAAACTGGAGTTGGAGTTGGAGTTGGAGCTGGAGCTGGAGCTAAGAGTTGTATAAATGTTTCTTTTTCCAATGTGACATTTCCACAAAAGTTAATAGATAAAACGTAGCAAAACATTTAGTTATCTATTATGGCGGGAAGCATAACACAAAATCAAAGAAAACAAATGGGCAGCACTATATTAAATTGATAGGAGGAGTTTCCTTAATTTTTGAAAGAACTAAAAAGCGATTTGGAATAAAAAAATCAATTACATGCAAATATCAAACTAGTAAAGAAAAAGAAAACACATGCGAATTATCCTGGGTCACCCAAAACTGGGCTACGTCTAGTAGAGCCAATATTATTGCTATATTACTCACCTCTCTTGTCATAATAGTTATTTTGCTATGATTTTATATATCTCTCATACAAGATAATAATGTCTTCATATACTAGGTTTAATGTGAAAACATAATATACCAGGATTCCTATTCTTAAGGCAAACCCTATTAGGAATTTTTTCCTTAAAGGAATCCTACAACAGCTATACATGATAAAGCCAAAACCACTTACGGTTCGAGGCATTAATCAGCTAGGAAATTAGTTTAAATAAAATCAAATTTGCGTAATTTATGAAGGCGGATATGTTAATTAATTATTACTAACCGCTAAAATTTACCAAATACAGTATTTATACCAGTTCTATCGGCTAAGTGACGAGTCTCAAGTTGATCGGTTAAACCGGTTCGACCAACAAGTCAGACCGATGATGTCATCATGCTAAGTCCCCGCCTGATGACATCATCCAACAAAACATTTTGAAAAAAAATAATCCCAAAATAAATGTGAATAAAAAATACCACTATAACAAACAGTACTCTAAACTGCAAACTGCACAGCTCAAAAGCTAGACCTCTTTTTTCTCTTTAACTACAGCACAATTTCATCAAAGATCCTCAGACTATCACTAACTCTGGCACAGCGCTTCACTCTGCATAAAATACTTAGAACACCATCCCTCCACAGAACACCCAAACATATTCCATGATTATAGTATCAATATACACTACATTAACACTCTGTACTAACTAACATTTCTTTCCATCTTTCACTAATTAAAACCGATGTACATAAGTTCATAACATGCAGGATTTTGACCGAAGAGATAGATGCAATGCTTAACTTTAATACCACTGACGCTGTCTATATGCAGTAATTTTAATTTTGGATTTTGCATATTATCATGGATGCATGAACAACATTATTTTTTTTTTTTTTTTTTTTTTGGTAAGTTGCATGAACAACGTTCTATATTTTGAATGTTAAAATATGCCCTCACTATAGAACATAATAACACATACTGCTTATGTGAAAAAGAAAAAAAAAATGTATTAGAAGAAATTAAATCATAGTTCAAGGAAATCTAGTAGCCTTCAACAAAAATGTAACTCTACATGTGAAAGAATAATAAATAAATAAAGTTGGGAAGTTTGCCTGCGGTTTGCAAACTGCAGTAGCAAATTGAAATGCTATTTACTTCAACAGTGTCCACATGACATGAATACAACCTTCAAAATGAACTAATATTTCATATACATAATGCAACCCTAAATTGCAATGCTATTACTTCAACAGGATTAGGTGTGCACGTGAATACAGAAAAATTGCACTCATTCTACAAGACAGAATACATTTTTTATTTCTATAAACTTGTTCATTGAAAATGATTTCAAACTTAATCAAAATGACTTCAGAGATAACCCATTAACTAACCAAAAACTTAATGAAATCCCGAACTATTCAAACATCAAGTCCTTTGTTTTTGTGACAATTACACAGCGAGTCATATTCAGAATTAATGTCCCAACTCCCAAGCAATAGATATACAGGAAAATCAGAAACATACTAAGTTGAAGGATAAGCAATTCAATTTCAGTACAAAAAGATCTTGCCCTACACAGATGCATACAAGCAAGAGGCCTTCCCATTCAATATCCCATCAGAGCTCCAATTAGAGCAGTAAAATTGTCATTTCCGTGGCTAAAAAAAAGAGAAGACAGAGCCTAAAATGTATAAAGTAGAGTTTCATCTAGAAACAAACCCTAAACAAGAAACTTACTGAAAATTTGAGGCCAGTCGCGATTTCACCCGATATTTGGCGTGATGAGTGCCTGATCCACGTTTGCACAGTTGGGAAGAACGAAGATGCAGTTTAGGGTAGAAATAAAGACAGGTTAACAACCCTTCTCACTTGTTGTTTTCACAAAAATGACATGACAGGTGGTAAGTTAGCTCACAATTAGCCAGAAGTCTCATTATAAGTTATAAGTTGATCAATTACGAGCTACTATCTCGTGTTTGTGAGAAGTGTTTATAAGTATACCTTTTTTTAGTACTCTGTTTGGTCCTGTCCGATTAGACCAATGGTCCAATACTATAAATCCGGTCCATCTCGGTTGATTTGAGCCATTAATAGTTCGGTTTTTCAGTTGTTCTCGACCAAATTGGCCCGATTCTTGGTCTAACCGTTGAATCAACCTGTTCAGACCGAGTTTTAAAACAAGGAATTTTATACTAAATTTATTACTATTTTTTATTTAAAGTTCCAATCGAATTTAAATTAACACAAAGGATGTATTTATACATCACTCTTTTGAATCTACCTCCAACTAATCAAATTTTATTGGCCTTTTGGGAAATCAAGATCTGATTGGATGTCCGTAGTACTCCATTTTATGTAGAACTGAAAATCCAAATCTCATTGGCCTCAACTCAATGGACCTCATTCAAGACAAGTAATTTTCAGTTCCCATTAAATATTTTTTTTTTGTTTTTGACAATTTTGATGCTCACAATTAACTAGACATAGTTCAAGCCAAAATGTTGCAAACTCTAAGCTATTTTAATGTAGAAATATAAATAATTGCTTTAAACATAAGTTTTTCTTACTCCGTTATATATTTATATATCAACCGAATCATTGGCACAATACCAACTCACCAGAGACAAAACCAAGAGAGAAATTAGACCTCCTGCAAGATACTCATATGCTGACTTATTGTTTACAGCTTTGGTTGCAGGTGCTGAAATTCAGATAACTGAACCAGACAGCTACGATGAAGCAATAAGGTCCAAAGATAGGGAGAAATGGCAAGCTGCCATGGAAGAGGAGATGCACTCCTTGAAGGTAAATGGGACCTGGTCCCTAGTACCCTGTCCTAAAAATCAAAAGCTTATTGACTGCAGATGGCTATATAAGGTAAAGGAAGGTATGACTTCAACTGATCCTCCTAGATTTAAAGCTAGGCTTGTAGCCAAAGGCTACACCCAAAGGGAAGGGATTGATTTCAACGAAATCTTCTCCCCTGTAGTCAAATATAAAACCATTAGGATCATGCTATCGATAGTTGCACATCTAGACCTAGAACTAGAACAGGTAGATGTAAAAACTACTTTCTTGCATGGTAATCTAGATGAAAAAATCTTCATGAAATAGCCTATGGGGTTTATTGATAAAAACTGTCCTGAACATGTTTTCCTATTACACAAATCCTTGTATGGGCTTAAACAAGCCCCTAGACAGTGGTATAAAAGGTTTGACACCTTCATTACCAGTATAGGATTCAAAAAAAGTGAGTATGACAGTTGTTTTTACTATGATTTAAATTTTGGTATGCCTGTATATTTACTACTTTATGTAGATGACATGTTGCTAATTAGTAAATCAAAACCAGAATAAATGACTTGAAGTCTAGGCTGAATTCTGAGTTTGACATGAAGAGCTTAGGTAGTGCAAAAAGGATCCTAGGGATAGTCATTGACAGGAAAAGAGAGGACTGTGAACTAAAACTTTAGCAGTCCTCCTACTTACTGAAACTGGTATCCAGATTTGGAATGTCAGATTCCAAGCCAGTATCCATGCCTTTAGCTAGCCATTTTACACTTAGTAAGACACAAAGTCCCAAGATTGAATCTGAATTCATTAAGATGGAAAAAATTCCTTATGCCAATGTGATAGGATCAATCATGTACGCCATGATTAGCACCAGACCTGGCCTATCTTATTCCATTTCACTTCTTAGTTGTTTTATGTCCAATCCAGGTATAGAACACTGGTTAGCATTGAAATGGTTAATGAAATATATTAATAGTACAATATATGTTGGGTTAGAATATAAGAAAAGAGGAAACTCACTTGATCTTATGGGATATGTAGACTCTGATTTTGCAGAAGATAAAGACACAAGGAAGTCTACCACCTCGTACTACTTCACATTGGGAGGAAATTGCATAAGCTGGAAGTCCCAGCTTTAACCCATTGTTGCCCTCTCCTCCACTGAGGCAGAATACATTGCTGTAGCAGATGTATTCAAAGAAGGATTATGGCTTAAGGGGATTTTATCTGAGGTGGAGCTGATTGATGAGAAGACAGTAGTGTTTTTGGACATTCAGAGTGCACTTCACCTAAGTAGAAATCCAGTCTACCATGAAAGGATGAAGCACATGGATGTTAGATATCATTGCGTAAGGGATTTAGTGGCTAAAGGAATCATAGACTTGAAGAAAATATAAACTGAGGACAATCCAACTGACATGGGCACAAAGGTAGTAACTGTTACAAAGTTCAAACATTGTTTGAACCTGCTGTTTATAAAATAAGCAGCAAAATAATAGAGTTGAGAAGGATTCTTGGGAGGAAGCTGCACTAGAGAGAGTTAGACTAAGCAGTTTGGTTGTGTTTGTGTTTTTGGAGCTTCAAGGTGGAGAATTTAGAATAAAGCACACAAAAACGCTGTTGTTGTACCTTTAGTGCAACACAGTCATTTTATTCTTGTTTTTTAAAAGACAGAATCTAGACCATTGAAGGACATTAATATCTGACGGCCAGGATCTATTCTACTCAAAACAGAATTGAAAAAAACAACTTCACCTTGCTACTGCGTTTTAGTCTGCTCGCTGGGGTTTATTTTTCAGTTTTGTGTATTCTGTGTAAAGAAAATCTGTTCTGTATCATTTCTTTCTTGACTGTAATCTTGGTGTGGTTGGTTGTAATCACTTGTAAGGGTTGTGTTTCCCTTGAATCTTGAGGATCTGTTTTAGAGTTCTCATAGGAAAGATTCCAGTTTGTTATGAGAGAGAGATATGCGGTTTAAGAGTGGGTTTAGGTGTAGAATTTGTTTGTATCAGGTTGTATTAATCTTTAGTGTAGCAAGCTCCTGAGTTTCTTGAGCTCAACGTGGATGTAGTTTATCCTATATAGGATAAGCGAACCACGGTAAAAATTCGTGTGTCTTTGTTCTTGTTTTCTTTACATTCTTCGTTTGTGTGTGTTGTGTGTGAAATTGGTGGATGATTTTGAGTGTTAGGAGTACAAATTAACTCTACAATAGGTAATTCAGAAAATACAAAAAGTTTAAGTGATACACTCTCCCAAGCTACATGAGATTTCACCATAAAATTTAATTGCCCAAAGATGAGTTAAGTTTCATGCTCAACTGGTATGCTACCAGCAATATTGTTCCCTGCCATCTTTTGGATGCGTAAGTTTTGACACTGTACCAGGCTAGATGAGATTTCACCATAAAATTCATTATGGCCGATATCTAAATATTTTAGATGAGGATAGACACCAAAATTTTCAGATATGTTACCAATGAATTGGTTTTGGTCCATGTTGAGTCTCTTTAGGCTTGTGCAATATTTCAAGCCTTTAGGAATTGGACCAAAAAAATTGTTGTGATGCACAGTGAATATTTGAAGTGAACCACCAACACAAATATTATGGGGTAACTAGCTAGTGAAATTGTTAGTGTCTAACTCCAATACAGTGAACATGAAATTTCCTATTTCCTGGGGAATGGTACCGGAAAGATGGTTTTTATGAAGGAATAAAAACTCTAATTTGTTCAGATTTTTAAAGGAATCAGGAATGGAACCGCTAAGTTTATTTCTGCTTAACTTTAAATCAACAAGTTTTTTAGGTTTCCTATTTCAGGGGGAATAGAGCCAGAAAGTGAATTATTGAATAAGTCAATATAAAGTAGATTTCTCAAGCCACCAAGAGACGCTGGAATTGAACCTGAAAAATTGTTGCTACGAAGACTAATATTAGTGAGAAACTCCAAATTTCCTAATTCCTGAGGGATGGAACCAGAAAGTTGGTTGCAGAAAATGTACAAGACTTCCAGGATTTTAAGGTTTCCAAGACTTGAGGGGATTGGACCAGAAAAGCTATTTGTATCGATGTAAAATTCAACCAGATTTGAGAGGTTTCCCATCTCTATAGGAATAGAACCAGAAAGTGAATTATTAAAAAGATATAACCAAGCCAATTTACTCAAATTTCCAAAAGAAGCAGGAACTGAACCGTCCAAGCCACTACTGTACAGAGCCAGTTCACTAAGAGAACTTAGTTGTCCTATTTCTTTTGGAATTGAACCATTTAACTGATTCTCAGCCAGGTGGAGGGTCTCAAGATGCATGAGGAGACCGATTTCAGCTGGTATTTTCCCAAAAAACTGATTAGTTGACAAGTCAAGATACTTCAATTTAGAGAGATTACAAATTTGTGTAGAGATAACTCCAAAGAGTTCATTAATGGCAAGATCAAGACATGCAAGATGGGGAAATGATGAGAATGACAATTCATCGAGCTTACCTTTTAAACCTACAATAAAGAGGTTCAATCTATGGATGCTTCTAGCATGGTCACAAGAAACTCCAAACCAATTAGTGTAACGGCTTATCTTGGTTCTTTGTTGATTAGAATTATTGGTAGCATTAACAGGATAAAGAGACCATGAAGAGAGGACATAATGGCTCTGGTTTTGAAGGTTGGCTTTCCATTTGAGAAGAGCTTGTGCTTCTTGAGTAGAATCAAAAGCTGGACTAAACTGAAAATGTATCAGAACAAAGATGATGAAGAAAACAGGGGAGAGTTTATTAAAGGATGAGAATGCCATTGCTTAAACTAGTTAAATTTGTGAAATGCAGAGCCTAATTCAGAAGTCACATATTTTATAAACAGAGTTTGGAACTCTCAAGTCAATCAAGGTCATTGACCTAATCAAAACTAAACGGATGCTTGCATATTGATCTACTCTATGCAACACCACAAGCGTATGCGTAAACTGGCCCGAACACCTGAGCTAACCAAAAAAAAAAAAAAAGATATAGTCTTGTATTTGTTTGGAAAGCTATGATATCAAATTTAAAATTTAGATTTTATCCAACGTAAATGTCGCCTTTTTAAGACTTGACTTAAGATTGTATATTTTATCCAGTGTGTTTTACAGTGTTGAAAATTATTTGTAGGATTGTCAGCGGCGCAATTATACAAGGATGTCTTTTTCATAAGTCTATCATTGAATTATTTATTTATTATTATTATTATTTTACAATTTATTGTTAAATTTTATTAAATTTTAAGAATAAGATTGCATGGCTAAGTAATTTAAAAGCAATGCAATTCAGTGGACTTCGATTATTCTTTCACGAGTTTGAAATTTGACAACAATAGACCTCTCCTCTGGCTTGTTCATATTTCTTAGTCACACCTAATCAAAACATTGAAACAATCAAATCTTCCACATGCCTTGAGGAGTAATTCGGTCTTGCAAAATCTTGATTTTCATCAAATGCTTGAGCTGATATGGCCCTTACCAATTACATCTCTTATATATAGCCCATACAATATATTTCCGGATTTCTCCTTTGCTACTCCAACTAGGCTTTTATAGCAACGTGCTCATCAGCATTGATTTAAGCATTCTTTGTCGCGTGAGTTGCAAATGTAAACGGTGTATGCCACATCACAGTTTGATTGCTCCAACAATTTCATCACATAAATACTAATCTTGCAACATATCATAACATAACAAAACCATTATCAATAATGTTGGGTGGCTAAGTACCATGTATATATACACTACTATAAATGTTATAGTATTTTGCTTATGCAAATTGTCCTTTTATACAATATAACAATATATTTAATTTGCATATGGTCCCTTGTCTATTTTTTTTTTTTTCAAAGGAATCATAGACTTGAAGAAAATATAAACTGAGGACAATCCAACTGACATGGGCACAAAGGTAGTAACTATTACAAAGTTCAAACATTGTTTGAACCTACTGTTTATAAAATAAGCAGCAAAATAATAGAGTTGAGAAGGATTCTTGGGAGGAAGCTGCACTAGAGAGAGTTAGACTAAGCAGTTTGGTTGTGTTTGTGTTTTTGGAGCTTCAAGGTGGAGAATTTAGAATGAAGCACACAAAAACGCTGTTGTTGTACCTTTAGTGCAACGCGGTCATTTTATTCTTGTTTTTTAAAAGACAGAATCTAGACCATTGAAGGACATTAATATCTGACGGCCAGGATCTATTCTACTCAAAACAGAATTGAAAAAAACAACTTCACCTTGCTACTGCGTTTTAGTCTGCTCGCTGGGGTTTATTTTTCAGTTTTGTGTATTCTGTGTAAAGAAAATCTGCTCTGTATCGTTTCTTTCTTGACTGTAATCTTGGTGTGGTTGGTTGTAATCACTTGTAAGGGTTGTGTTTCCCTTGAATCTTGAGGATCTGTTTTAGAGTTCTCATAGGAAAGATTCCAGTTTGTTATGAGAGAGAGATACGCGGTTTAAGAGTGGGTTTGGGTGTAGAATTTGTTTGTATCAGGTTGTATTAATCTTTAGTGTAGCAAGCTCCTGAGTTTCTTGAGCTCAACGTGGATGTAGTTTATCCTATATAGGATAAGCGAACCACGGTAAAAATTCGTGTGTCTTTGTTCTTGTTTTCTTTACATTCTTCGTTTGTGTGTGTTGTGTGTGAAATTGGTGGATGATTTTGAGTGTTAGGAGTACAAATTAACTCTACAATAGGTAATTCAGAAAATACAAAAAGTTTAAGTGATACACTCTCCCAAGCTACATGAGATTTCACCATAAAATTTAATTGCCCAAAGATGAGTTAAGTTTCATGCTCAACTGGTATGCTACCAGCAATATTGTTCCCTGCCATCTTTAGGATGCGTAAGTTTTGACACTGTACCAGGCTAGATGAGATTTCACCATAAAATTCATTATGGCCGATATCTAAATATTTTAGATGAGGATAGACACCAAAATTTTCAGATATGTTACCAATGAATTGGTTTTGGTCCATGTTGAGTCTCTTTAGGCTTGTGCAATATTTCAAGCCTTTAGGAATTGGACCAAAAAAATTGTTGTGATGCACAGTGAATATTTGAAGTGAACCACCAACACAAATATTATGGGGTAACTAACTAGTGAAATTGTTAGTGTCTAACTCCAATACAGTGAACATGAAATTTCCTATTTCCTGGGGAATGGTACCGGAAAGATGGTTTTTATGAAGGAATAAAAACTCTAATTTGTTCAGATTTTTAAAGGAATCAGGAATGGAACCGCTAAGTTTATTTCTGCTTAACTTTAAATCAACAAGTTTTTCAGGTTTCCTATTTCAGGGGGAATAGAGCCAGAAAGTGAATTATTGAATAAGTCAATATAAAGTAGATTTCTCAAGCCACCAAGAGACGCTGGAATTGAACCTGAAAAATTGTTGCTACGAAGACTAATATTAGTGAGAAACTCCAAATTTCCTAATTCCTGAGGGATGGAACCAGAAAGTTGGTTGCAGAAAATGTACAAGACTTCCAGGATTTTAAGGTTTCCAAGACTTGAGGGGATTGGACCAGAAAAGCTATTTGTATCGATGTAAAATTCAACCAGATTTGAGAGGTTTCCCATCTCTATAGGAATAGAACCAGAAAGTGAATTATTAAAAAGATATAACCAAGCCAAGTTGCTCAAATTTCCAAAAGAAGCAGAAACTGAACCGTCCAAGCCACTACTGTACAGAGCCAGTTCACTAAAAGAACTTAGTTGTCCTATTTCTTTTGGAATTGAACCATTTAACTGATTCTCAGCCAGGTGGAGGGTCTCAAGATGCATGAGGAGACCGATTTCAGCTGGTATTTTCCCAAAAAATTGATTAGTTGACAAGTCAAGATACTTCAATTTGGAGAGATTACAAATTTGTGTAGAGATAACTCCAAAGAGTTCATTAATGGCAAGATCAAGACATGCAAGATGGGGAAATGATGAGAATGACAATTCATTGAGCTTACCTTTTAAACCTGCAATAAAGAGGTTCAATCTATGGATGCTTCCAGCATGGTCACAAGAAACTCCAAACCAATTAGTGCAATGGCTTATCTTGGTTCTTTGTTGATTAGAATTATTGGTAGCATTAATAGGATAAAGAGACCATGAAGAGAGGACATAATGGCTCTGGTTTTGAAGGTTGGCTTTCCATTTGAAAAGAGCTTGTGCTTCTTGAGTAGAATCAAAAGCTGGTCTAAATTGAAAATGTATCAAAACAAAGATGATGAAGAAAACAGGGGAGAGTTTATTGAAGGATGAGAATGCCATAGCTTAAACTAGTTAAATTTGTGAAATGCAGAGCCTAATTCAGAAGTCACATATTTTATAAACAGAGTTTGGAACTCTCAAGTCAATCAAGGTCATTGACCTAATCAAAACTAAACGGATGCTTGCATATTGATCTACTCTATGCAACACCACAAGCGTATGCGTAAACTGGCCCGAACACCTGAGCTAACCAAAAAAAAAAAAAAAAGATATAGTCTTGTATTTGTTTGGAAAGCTATGATATCAAATTTAAAATTTAGATTTTATCCAACGTAAATGTCGCCTTTTTAAGACTTGACTTAAGATTGTATATTTTATCCAGTGTGTTTTACAGTGTTGAAAATTATTTGTAGGATTGTCAGCGGCGCAATTATGCAAGGATGTCTTTTTCATAAGTCTATCATTGAATTATTTATTTATTATTATTATTATTTTACAATTTATTGTTAAATTTTATTAAATTTTAAGGATAAGATTGCATGGCCAAGTAATCTAAAAGCAATGCAATTCAGTGGACTTCCTTTATTCCTTCACGACTTTGAAATTTGACAACAATAGACCTCTTCTCTGGCTTGTTCATATTTCTTAGTCACACCTAATCAAAACATTGAAACAATCAAATTTTCCATATGCCTTGAGGAGTAATTCGGTCTTGCAAAATCTTTATTTTCATCAAATGCTTGAGCTGATATGGCCCTTATCAATTACGTCTCTTATATATAGCCCATACAATATATTTCCGGATTTCTCCTTTGCTACTCCAACTAGGCTTTTATAGCAACGTGCTCATCAGCATTGATTTAAGCATTCTTTATCGTGTGAGTTGCAAATGTAAATGGTGTATGCCACATCACAGTTTGATTGCTCCAACAATTTCATCACATAAATACTAATCTTGCAACATACCATAACATAACAAAACCATTATCAATAATGTTGGGTGGCTAAGTACCATGTATATGTACACTACTATAAATGTTATAGTATTTTGCTTATGCAAATTGTCCTTTTATACAATATAACAATATATTTAATTTGCATATGGTCCCTTGTCTATTTTTTTTTTTTTCACACCTTATAATGCTTTCATCTTTCTAATGCCACACATTAATGTTTCAATAGAAATCATTGGATTAAAATTGTAATAACAAGCATAACATCAGCTTAAAGCTTTATTAGCATCATACATGAATCTTAATTACATAAAAATCAATTTTATCAAGTACATCATGTAAGATACTTCAAATATAAAACCGATACTTCTTGAAATATTAGTACAAAATCCTCTAAATGGATGCTTGCATATTGATCTACTTTATGCAACACCACAAACGTTGCCTTCATGATTAAAATCTTATAATCACTATTAAATCAATTAATATAAGGTCTTTGTCTTGTACTTAAACATCTTCAAAATGCATGTTTGAATATTGTAAAGAGATTGCTACGTTCCTCTCGGTAAATGACTGTTCTTTATGATGAAGTTTGTTTGCTTGGATATTCTAGTGTACCCACTAGCTAGTAACATTAACATTCATTTTGCGTAGTGAAAATTATTAATATAGTGTTAGAGGACTCTGTTTCGTGTCTGCAAGGATTTTTTGTTTTTTTGTTTTTTTTTAATCATATACTAAAATAAACTATTTGTATTTTTGAGACCATTCTAATGATTTACAATTTTCTGCCCTGTTATAATCAGGACTATTCCATTCTACCTTTTAACAAGAGAAAATAGGGTATTACAAAATCAAGATCTCAGGAATGAAGGAATGAAAAATCATTACCCAAACAATAATATTATACTTATAAAGAAATCTTATAAAGATTTTCATACAAAGTATATGGCAAAAAATGAATAAAAGAGTGAAACAAAAAGTCAAACTCATTAAATTTACTCTTCCATTCATTTTTTGCCATATCATTTTGTGTAAAGATCTTTGTAAAATTTCTTTATAAGTGTAGTATTAATCTTACCTAAATTACTATGACGATATTTTTGCCAAACCAAAGGAAGAAAAAGTTATCACCTCCAGATATAATACGAAAATTACCATTAACACAGAATTTTGGCAATCAGTACGTGCACACTTATCTTATATACTACAGTTTACATTTAGCATGTTGTGAAATTAAACTTTGTTTTACAATATATTAATTTTAAATGACTTTCACTAGTCCATTTTCTTTTTTCACTCATTATAACTTTCATATTTCTAATATAGAATAGAAATAATCAGATTAAAATTATAATGAATTGCATAAAATCATGAGCTTAAGGCTTTATTAGCCTCATCAATAATCTTGAGTACATAAAACTCAGTTTTATCAATTACATCAAATAAGACAATTGAAATTAGAGGTGGAATAAATGGGCCGGGTTAGGTGGGTCAACCCTAACCCGGCCCAAAATGAAGAGGGTTGAACCCGGACCTCCAACAACCCGGGTCGGGTTCAACCCAACCCAACAACAACCCCCGAGCAGGTCGGGTTACAAAATAGCAACCCGCCGACCCGCGGGTTGCTGTTTTGTCTTTTCTAAAGAAAGGACCGCCAACCCGATGGGTTGGCTGTTGTCAACCCGACGGATTGGCTGTTATACAATAACATCCAACCCACTGAGTTGACCCGCGGGTTGGCAACAGTCAACCTGCCGGGTTGACCCACAGGTTGGTCAAAAAAAAATTAAAAAAAATAAAAAATTTATTTTATTTTTTCAAATTACCCCTTTACCCTTAAAATATAGTTGTTAGAAGGGTTTTTTTCGTCATTTTCCTTTCCCATTTTTTTCTATAAATTGGCCCTAAACTCTCATATTTTTCTCACAACTCAAATTCTCTCATTCTCTCATATTCTCTAATCTCTAATCTCTCAATTATTCATTTATTCTCTTAAGTCTTAATCTCTTTGTTATCAATTTGCTCGTATTTTAATTTTTATTAGTTTTTACAATTTTTAATTCATATTTCCAATTTTCCAAATTCCAATTTTCATATTCCAATTCTCTTTCTTTAATTTTTATTTCTTCTACATCAATTTTTTTTTTCAACTACAATGGATTAATTTTTATTAGTTTTTGCAATTTTTAATTAATATTTCCAATTTTCAAAATTCCAATTTCCATATTCCAATTCTCTTTCTTTAATTTTTATTTCTTCTACATCAATTTTTTTTTTCAACTACAATGGATAGATATTTCTCTCCCATCAATTACAATGATGAAGGAAACTACTATCCTAGTCCTAGTCCCAATGATTTTACTAACATAAATGCAGGAGGAGATTCAAATAGTCTCGCTTTCCCATTCTCAGAATCCGATACATCTCAAAATATGCCCCCGATTCCAACAGCTCCCGGTGGTTCTAAAAGTCATCCTCGTAATCGTCGTGCTCGTCCAACTTCATCTCAAGCTGAGGCGGGATCATCAACTGCCGTCGAAACCGAAGACAGACACATATTAGACGTTTGGGTGTATTTCGACAAGTTTTACGAGACAAAAAATGACGTTCAAGTCAAGAAAGTGATATGCAAATACTGTGGAAATATTTATAAAGCTGATTCAGGTAATGGTGCTAGTACTTTAAAAAGGCATGTTAATAAACATATTAATCAACATAGAAATAGAGAAAGCAATCAAACTCAAATAACTAATATAGGTACTACTTGGCGTTATAATTTTGATGTATATAGGGAACAGTTAGCTTTATATATTGATGTATCTGATCAACCTATTAATATGGCTGAAGATAAATATTTGAAATATTTGTTCAAAATTCATTTTTTCCAGGATTTAAAAGTTATTCTAAAACTGCAACTAGAAATGATTTAATAAAATTGTTTAGAAAAATGAAATTAGAATTAAAAAATAAAATACATACTTGTCATGTTAGTGTGGCTCTAACTGCTGATATTTGGAGTGGTAGAGCTAAACAAGATTATATTTGTGTGACTAGTCATTATTTTGATAATGAATGTAAATTAAATAAATCTTTATTAGGATTTAGATTAATGGATGTTGATCATAGTAGTCAACAAATTTATAATAAAATTGTTGAAGTTTTAGATGATTATGATATTGTTAGTAAAGTGATAAGTTTAGCTTTAGATAATGTAAGTTTTAATAGTAAAGCTATAGATTATTTTCAAAGTAATTATCCTTTATATAACAATTTGAAGTTTTTTCACCAACGTTGTGCATACCATGTTATTAATTTAATTGTGAAAAGTGATATGAAAACAATTAAAGAAAATATTAATAGAATTAGAGATTATTTAGCTTGGATTACTAGTAGTAATAAAAGAAATGTTAAATTTCAAGACGCTTGTATAAAATCAAATATGTCTCCTAGAACTTTTGCATTAGACATGCCTATTAAATGGAATAGCACTTATTTAATGTTTGATTCATATTTACCTTATACTAATATAATTAATTATTTTGTAGTAAATAATAGAGGTCCTCATTATTTGGTAGAAAATGATTGACAAATAGCTAAAGTATTTCATTCTTTTCTTAAAATTTTTTACCAATCCATTTTACAATTTTCTGGTGTGTATTATCCTACTAGTCTATTGGTAATACATACAATTATAAAAATTTCTGAGTTATTTATAAAAAACAAAGACAATGAAATTTTAAATGCACCAATAAAGGCAATGGAAATTTTTTTGTTTTAAATATTAGGAACTCATTCCTTTTCTTTATTATTTAGGTGCTATATTTGATCCTAGAATTAAATTAGCAGGTTTAGAAAATGGTTTTGACAATTTATGTGAAAATTTACAAACCGAAGTATATGCCAATCAAATAGGAGAGGTAAAAAATACACTTTTCAAAGTATATTTCCAGTATGAAAACAGGTATGGGAACCCGCAAAGAGGCGAAACATCCAGGGAAGCTGCATCAGAAGAAACAAATGAAGACTTCTACTCTTGGGGTGCACTGAATAGGCCGAAGAGGACCCGAATCCGAAGCACAACCTCCTCTTCAGAAGCTCCACCAACAACAACAACTAATGTACTGTCTTCCATGCAGTCGCAGAGTAATGAGCTTCAACAATATTTGGCAACCCCTAAAATGTTACCAATAGATCCACAACAGAGAGCCAACATTGATCTCTTAGACTATTGGAGAGCCAGAAAATGTATTTTTCCGGTATTATCAAGACTTGCCTTGGATGTTTTCGCTGTTCCTGTCTCAACCGTCTCATCCGAACAAACATTTAGTGCAAGTGGAAGAATTTTAAATGAAAGGAGGACTAAACTTTCACAAAAAATGATTGAAGTCCTCACATGTCTTCGAGATTGGGAATGGTCGCGCCATCAAGGTCAATACGAGGTTGTCGACGATACTTTAATAGAATCATTTCAATTTTGTAATATAGATGATACGGATGAGGGAGGTCCTAGTCAACCCCAAAATTAGTTGTTTTGTAAATTGTAACTTGTAAATTAATTGTCAATTATTGCACTCTTTTTTCCTTACCAAGTTTTTGTCCCATTGGGTTTTTCTTGGTGAGGTTTTTAACGAGGCAATAATTATTGTAATTTCTTATTTTATTTTTTAATAAATGAATAAATTTAATTATTCTTATATTACAATTTTAATGTATTAAAATTGAATTAATATTTGGAATGTTAACAAAAAAAAAAAATTAATTTAATTTAATTATTGATATTTGAAAAGAAGTTAACACTTAACTAAAAACAATTACATTTATTCATTTATAAATTGTTAATTATTCATTTGAAAAGTTGATTAAACATTTAAACTTAAACAAAAAAAAAAATCAAAAAGAGGGTTAACCCGACCCAACCCGCGACCTAACCCGGTGGGTTAGGGTTGGCGGTCCGGGTTGGGCTAGCCAATTCCCCAACATTGGTGGGCCTAACCTGGCCTGCCAATGTTGGCGGGCGGGCCAGGATCGACCCGCCACTCTGCGTAACCCGGGTCAGGCCGGGTAGAGCCGAGCCAGGCCAGGCCGGGCTGGGCTGCTTGTCCACCTCTAGTTGAAATATGAAAAATGATACACAAGCTTGTGAATAGAAGTATAATTAGGTGGGGAGTTCAAACAAGTCATGATCTTCGTGAAATCTCAACTCTCTTAAGGAATAAAACCAGAAAGATTGTCATCACGGAGGCTCAAAGACTTTAAGTTGTTCAGAAAACTGAAAGAAAGAGGGATAGGACCACTGAATTGATTACTAAACAATTAAAGATACTCGAGATTTCTCAACTTACCCAGAGATGATGGAATTAGACCAGTAAGGTTGTTGCTATAAAGGCTCATATCGGTAAGAGATTCTAAATTTCCAAATTCCAGAGGAATGGAACTGGAAGTTAGTTGTTGAACATATACAACAAGGTTAGCTTTTGTAGTTTTGCAAAACTAGAAGGGATTGATCCCGTTAAATAGTTGTTACCCATGTAAAGTTCAACTAGATTAGAGAGGTTTTCGATCTCTGCAGAAATGGAACCAGAAAGTGAATTATTGAAAAGATTCAACCAAGACAAGTTGCTCAAATTTCCCAAAGAAGCAGGAATTGAACCATTGAGTTGATTTTCAGCTAATGATAATTCAACAAGGTATTCTAGGTTTCCTATTTCCGTGGGAATAGAACCAGAAAGTTTATTACTAGATAAATGAAGATAGTTGAGATTTCTCAAATGACCTAGAGACAATAGAATGGAACCTGAAAGATTGTTGTTTTGAAGGTTAATGAAAGTGAGAGATTCCAAGTTTCCTGATTCCTGAGGAATGGAGTCTGAAAGTTGGTTATCAAATATGTGTAACACAGTTAACATTCTTAGTTTTCCAAGACTAGAAGGGTTTGGACCTGTTAAATAGTTTGTAGTCATGTAAAGTTCAAGTAGATTATAAAGGTTTCCTATCTCCGAAGGAATCAAACCAGAAAGTAAATTATTAAAATATTCAACTGTGCTAAGTTCTTCAAATTTCTCAAAGATGCGGGCATTGAACCACTAAGTTGACTTTTGTTTAAGCCTAACTCAACAAGGTATTTTAGGTTTCCAAGACTTGAAGGGATTGAGCCAGTTAAGCTATTATTATTCATGTAAAGTTCAACCAGATTGGGGAGGTTTCCCATCTCTAGAGGAATGGGACCAGAAAATAACTTATTAAAAAGAGACAAAATAGACGAGTTACTTAAATTTCCTAAAGAACTGGAATTGGACCATGCAAATGGTTATTGTCGAGACCTAATTTACAAAGAGAACTTAGCTACTCTGATTCTTGAGGCATTGAACCATTCAACTGATTCTCAACCATGTAGAGGATTTCAAGATGTGTTAATTGGCAATTTCCCAAAAAACAAATTAATTGACAAGTCAAGGTACTTTAGTTTAGAGAGATTACCAATTTGCGCTGGACTAGAGCCAAAGGGTTCATTGATGGCAAAATCAAGATATGCAAGATGGGGAAATGATGAGAATGATAATTCCTCTAGCGTAACTTTTAAACCTGCAGCAGACAAGTTGAATCTATGGATTCTTCCCTCGTGGTCGCAGGAAATTCCAAACCAAGCACAAGGGCTTATTTTGGCTGTGAATTGGGTTGATTTGCTGGTGGCATTATCGGGAGAAAGAGTCCCAGAAGATAGGAGAGAATGGTTCTGGTTTTGAAGGTTGGCTTTCCATTTTAGAAGAGCTTGTACTTCTTGAGAAGAATCTAAAGCAACGTTGAGTTGAAAATGAAACGCAACAAACGGGCTTAGGGAAACAAGGGAGAGTAATTTCTTGAGGGATGAGAAATCCATTTTATGCTTAAATTTCTTGAGTTTTAAAACAGAAAATTTTATACTTAAATTTATTAGCTACTTTTTATTTAAAATTCCAATCGAATTTAAATTTAACAAAGGGGTCTATTTATAACATCACTCTCTTTTAAATCCACCTCCAACTAATCAAATTTTATTGGCCTTTTTGGGAAATCAAGATCTGATTGGACCTTCGTAGTACTCTTCTTCTTCTTCTTTATCTATAATAGAACAAAAATCAAACACTCTATAGGAGGGATAACAAAGAAGTCACCTGCAATAATTCAACAGCAATAAACTTGTACTCCATTTCCTTTCTCTCAAGTTGAGGCAAACTAAAATTCTTTAAGAACAACTCCACGTCCTACAAACAATATGAATACAAGATTCAGTCATATTAATTATTAAAACCGAAGACAGTATCATAACTAGGCCCTTTAAAAATGCAAAATGAATGACTAAGCGTAGACTTTAACAAATCCATGTAACTTAATTCACAATTGTGTTTTTGGCGGCGGCTGTTACATCTAAAAAAAATTAATCTTATTTAATAATAACCGACTTCTACTTAGTATTAACATCTAATAATTAATATCATACCCTGCTATGGAGCTATACTGATATGAAAAAAGTTATACTATAACGCACCCACCTTTGATATAAACTCTTTATCCCAATATGTATACTCTAAACCTTCCAGTTTTCCTATTTTAGACATCTCGTCAATAAACTGCTTCACTTGTTCACTCTAGCCAAGTAAAAACAGTTTAATGAGATTAGACACTAAAGGAAAGATTACAATAACAGCTCATGTGATGAAAACTCACATCAGGAGTGTTTCGCCACTGTCTATTGAAAGGATAGCCAACAACGAAACCTTTCAAATCAAATTCCAAGATCTGCATAAATAAAGATTATAAGCTGACTTGATAAGTTATCTATCATGATCCAACTTACAGGTTCATCGATATAAACACCATAAACACAAGATTCACCTCAACAGATCCTAATTTAATAATTCAATGCACAATCATAATTCATAACCCTGCAAATTCGATTCCAAGGGTATCATTCAAAAAATTTGATACAAAACCCAAACAACGATCTTCACTAAATACTATACTAAAATAATTGGTTAAAAAAAAAAAAAAAAAAAAAAGTAAGATAAAGTGAGGGAGAAACTTTACCAGGCATTGAAAATCACCAACCATCAAATCAATATCTCCTCTCTTCCTAACTAGAACACTGCAATGTTGACAAATAACCTAAATCATAAAGTCATAAACATAAACATAGAATCAACAAGAATATAAAACAAAAGTAACAATTTCTACATATTAACACCCACAAAAACAAAAATTAAATTACACCACTAAATACCTTAAAGGTGATGCAATCTTATCATTCGTGTTTGAAACAGCCAACCCAACGTATTTATCACCCACATTCAACCCAAGCAATCGACCTCGTTTTGAAATGTTTCCCTTGAGGATATTATGGAACAAATTCAAATTTTTCACATACTTCATCTAAGATTTAACACATCAATTAAGCATTTTAAGCAGATAAACATAAACAATGTTATATATTTCAAATTTCATAAACTCTAACAAACATAAATCATAAGAAAACAAACTATTTTGAATTTTTATAAACTTTATCAAACAGTAAACATAAGAATGTACATGCAAACTGGAGTTGGAGTTACAGCTGGAGCTAAGAGTTGTATAAATGTTTCTTTTTCCAATGTGACATTTCCACAAAAAAGTTAATAGATAAAAACGTAGCAAAACATTTAGTTATCTATTATGGTGGGAAGCATAAACACAAAATCAATCACACTCTCACAAGATCAAAAGAAAACAAATGGGCAGCACTATATTAATAGTTGATAGGGAGGAGTTTCTTTAATTTTTGAAAGAACTAAAGAGCGATTTGGAATCAAATAAATCAATTACATGCAAATATCAAACTAGTAAAGAGAAAGAAAACACATGCGAATTATCCTGGGTCACCCAAAACTGGGCTACGTCTAGTAGAGCCAATATTATTGCTAATATTACCTCACCTCTCTGGTCATAATAGATGTATTTTGCTATGATTTTCTATATCTCTCATACAAGATAATAATGTCTTGATATACTAGGTTTTAATGTGAAAAACAAAATAATACCAGGATTCCTATTCTTAAGGCAAACCGTATTAGGAATTTTATTTCTTAAAGGAATCCTACAACAGCTATATATGATAAAAGCCCAAACCGCTTACGGGATCGAGGCATTAATGAGCTATGAAATTAGTTTAAATAAAATCGAATTTGCGTAATTTATGAAGGCGGATATGTTAATTAATTAATTACTAACCGCTACAATTTACCAAATATAGATATTTATACCAATGTTTTATCAGCTAAGTGGCCGCGTCCCAAGTTGATCGGTTAAACCGGTTCGACCGGTAAGTCAGACCGATGATGTCATCATGCTAACGTCAGCCTGATGACATCATCCAACATAACAATTTGACCAAAAAAAATAATCCACAAAATAAAAAATACACTATAACAAATACAGTACATCTAAACTGCAAACTGCAAGCTCAAAAGCTAGACCTCTTTTTTCTCATTTAAATACAGCACAATTTCATCAAAGATCCTCAGGCTATCACTAACTCTCCACAGCGCTTCAACTCTGCATAAAATAGCTTAGAACACCATCCCTCCACAAAACACCCAAACATATTCCATAATTATAGTATCAATATACACTACATTAATACTCTGTACTAAACTAACATTTCTTCCATCTTTCACTAATTAAAACCGATGTACATAAGTTCATAAACTATGCAGGATTTTGACTGAATAAGAGATAGATGCAATGCTTAACTTTAATACCACTGACGCTGTCTATATGCAGTAATTTAAATTTTGGATTTGCATACTTCATGGATGCATGAACAACATTTTTTTTTTTTTTTTGGTAAGTATGCATGAACAACATTCTATATTTTGAATGTTAAAATATACCCTCAACTAATAGAACATAATAACACATAGTGCTTATGTGAAAAAGGAGAAAGAAAAAAAGTATTAGAAGAAATTAAATCATAGTTCAAGGAAATCTAGTAGCCTTCAACAAAAATGTAACTTCTAATGTGATAGATAATAAATAAATAAATAAAAGTTGGGAAGTTTGCCTGCAGTTTGCAAACTGCAGTAGCAAACTTGAATTGCTATTACTTCAACAGGTGTCCACATGACATGAATACAACCTTCAAAATGAAACTAATATTTCATATACATAATGCAACCCTAAAATTGCAATGCTATTAGCCTATTACTTCAACAGGATTAGGTGTCCACGTGAATACAGAAAAATTGCATCATTCTACAAAGACAGAATACATTTTTTATTTCTATAAACTTGTTCATTGAAAATGATTTCAAACTTAATCAAAAATGACTTCAGAGATAACCCATTAACTAACCAAAAACTTAATGCAAATCCCAGAACTATTCAAACATCAAGTCTTTGTTTTTGTGACAATTACACAGCGAGTCATATTCAAGAATTAATGTCCCAACTCCCAAGCAATAGATAAAAAGGAAAATCAGAAAACATACTAAGTGTGAAAGGATAAGCAATTCAATTTCAGATACAAAAAGATCTTGCCCTACAACAGATGCATACAAGCAAGAGGCCTTCCCATTCAAATATCCCATCAGAGCTCCAATTAGAGCAGTAAAATTGTCATTTCCGTGGCTAAAAAGAAGAGAAGACAGAGAACTAAAATGTATTAAAGATAGAGTTTCAACTAAGAAACAAACCCTAAACAAGAAACTTACTGAAAATTTGAGGCATTGATTAATTACGAGTTATTATATCATGTTTATGAGAAAAAATTATTGAAAAGTGTTTGTGAATGTAATATTACCCTTTTTTAGTGACTCTGTTTGATTCTAACCGGTTAGACCAATGGTCTAATACTATACATCCGATCCAATCTCGGTTGATCTGAGCCAATTAATAGTTCGGTTTTTTAGCTGTTCTCGACCAGATTTGGCCCGATTCTTGGTCTAATTGGTTGAATCAACCTGTCCTAGCTGAGTTTTAAAACAGAGAATTTTATACTGAAATTTATTAGCTACTTTTTATTGAAAGTTCCAATCGAATTTAAATTAAACAAAGGGATGTATTTATAGCATCACTCTCTTTTGAATCTACCTCCAACTAATAAAATTTTATTGGCCTTTTTGGGAAAGATCTGATTGGACCTTAGTAGTACTCCATTTTATGTACAACCCAGAATCCAAATCTCATTGGGCCTGACCTCAATGAGCCTCATTCAAGACAAGTAATTTTCAGTTCCCATTAAATAATTTTCTTTTTTGTTTTCGACAATTTCGATCCTCACAATTAACTAGACATGGTTCAAGCCAAAATGTTGCATACTCTAAGCTATTTTAATGTAGAAATATAAATAATTGCTTTAGCATAAGTTTTTCTTACTCCATTATATACTTATATATCACCCATTGTATTTATAAAGCTATAAGCTTATGATTCTGTTCTCTTAATATTATTATATGTTACTAGAGAAGTTGTCTTACTAATAAAACAACAAATCTCACATTTTCTTACTATTTTCATATAAGCCAAACAACAGCAGCAGGAAAACAAAACCGAGGGTGATATTGTAAATTTGAAATCAAATGAAAGTCAACCATGAAGACTCTTGCAAAAAACATAGAAAACAAAACAAAAACCACAAATTTTCTTTCTATTTTCCCGGTATCCAAATAGAAAGGGTTGTATATTATACTTTTTTAGAGTGTTGAAAAAATCGTAATTGAATTGATTTTGTGGGGTGTTACCGTGCCTTTTTGAAGGATGATATCTCTTCAACTGGGAAAATGTTGAGGAAAAAGAAATTGGATTGATAAATATAAGTTTCTTTTACGTTAAAACATAGATCCCGATGTACGATATAGTAACAAAAATCTATCTACTACTCTTGAACTGTTAGTAAGCTATTAAAATTTATACGCTTATAAGTTAATAAATATTACCAAATTTCCCCTTTATTGTTTATTTTAATACCAAAATTTAACAATAAAGAGATTTTTGTTATTTTTGAAACGCCCTACTACTCTTGAATTGTTAATAAGTTATTAAAATTTATACTCTTATAAGTTAATAAATTTAACAAATTTCCCTTTCATTGTTTATTTTTAATACCAAAATTCAAATTTGCAAGCTCGTCAAACTCAAGCTTAACATTGTAGCAAACGAGTCAAGCTCAATTAGCTCAAAACTTAGCTCCTAATCCATATATATTAAATATACCACTAGATTAGTGGGCCAGTGGCCATTGGATCTTAACTCTGAAGTAAATTGTGAACCTTTTTTTTTTTTTTTTTTTTGTTTTTTTAACTAAGAGGATTTGTGATTAATATAAAACCTAATTTATTGATTTATTAGTATAAAATAATGATGAAAAAATTATCACAATTTCAATATAAATACAGTACATTATACGTAAATGCATATAATAAGATTTGAATAATGTCAAATACTTATTTATTACTGTCAAAAGTATTTATAATAAATGTCATTTGGTATATTCTTTAAGAGCAATACTACACATACATCATTTTTATACAACATTTTCCATACAATATTATGTGATAAGATATGGTTGGCTAATTTAAAATTAAAATTAAACTTTCACCCAATTACATTTTGCCATATAATGTTATATGAGAAATGTTGTATGGAAATGATGTATATGTAGTATTATTTATTCTTTAATTTAAATAACTACAGTACATTATATGTAAATGCATATAATAAGATTTGAATAATGTCAAATACTTATTTATTACTGTCAAAAGTATTTCTAATAAATGTCATTTGGTATATTCTTTGATATAAATAACTTAATAAAAAATGGGGTCACAAAGTAATGTTGTTTTCTTGTTCCTCATCAAGACTTAATGAAATCATTTCCAATGAAACTAAACACCATGGTTCCAACAAAAACTAAAGGCCATGATTTCGTAACTCCAGCCAATGCCCATTTCACCTATGTGGCTACAACCAGTTCTAGCAATTGACCCTCAGAATGATGCAAAACATTACAACAATCAACCAAAAGTCATTAAATCTAGCTTAGCACTGGCATAACAAAGAACCCTGTAGAGTTCATTTGCTCCCAAAAGTTGAGCCACCAGACTGAACAAAAAGCCACAACTTCTCTACTTCCTAATATCGAAGGCCTTTTCCTAGTTTTAAATCAAATTCACCAAACAAGATCTTAGCTTTAGCTAACTTGCACCATTCCCACATCCCAAATCCGCCAGATCAACAGTCTCAAGCCTCTCCTCTTCCGGCAAAACCAACCAATTGGGACTTTGAAAAACTCTCAACCACATGAAATCATCCACATTGCCCCAATTCCCTGTCTCCTTGCTCAACGCGGCAGCTTCCGAATCCTTGTCAATCCCTTCATATTTCAAACAATACGGCCCAAATCTGACCCCATTACAATCCTCAATGATCGGTCTGCTCCTAACTCTCAAATAAAAGTCAGTACAACTTTTCGCAAAAATGAATCCTAATTCAATGCGAAGCCAAAATCAACACACAGTCCTCAACTTCTTCAATCAAAATCGAGCCCGTCACAGGACCCGCGTAAACTCTACAACCCTTTAATTTATTAACAAAAAGAGCGTTCACACAACCCACTAATCTCACCTCACACGAGTCCAAACCCGCTAACGTAAACTCTCCAATTTCGGAACCCTTAAAGCCTCGGAACAATACTTCGTTTTGTTTATCTCGATAACCCGGGGATTCACAAACAGGGAAATTTGACTTTGGTTTTGCTTCATTTGGTGCTGAAACGACACCATTTTGTGGGATCTGGGTTTGGGTTTTGGTGGGTTCGTTTCTGAAGGCGAATTTCTTTCTGGAGATCAACTGTGCTGCTAAGTTCTCGAGATTTTGTTTCAAATCCGAGATGGTTTTGAGAGATGGTCGGACTTCGTAGGAGGGGAGGGAGTAGCGTTAGAAAATAGAAGCTGAACAAAGAGTACAGATGAAACTTGAGGAAATCAACTTAACTTCATTGAATCATAAACTTGGCTACTATATAGCCTTACTGAGCAAATAGAAATAACCGAACAAACGTGAAAATAGCCCACGTCTAAACAACTCCTGCAAGGTGCTGAGAAGACCAAATCACCAAATAACAGAACCCAAAAGAAAAGGTATTTACAGACATAGTGGTAACTAACCACTAAACCAATAAAATAAACATAAAAACTAACATTTCCTCCCTTAAACTGAACACTACAAGCTTCAGTTTACATCAGTTTGAGTAAACTCTCAATTGTCCTCGCAGCTTGACAAAAAGTATTTAACTTGAGTGGCTTAGTCATTACATCAGCTAATTGTTCTTGTGAATTGCAATATACTAATTCCACGGTACCATTCTTAGTAAGGTCTCGAAGAAAATGAAAACGCACATCTATGTGCTTACTTCCACCATGCATTACTAGATTCTTCAAAAGTTATTGCAGAGCTACTGTCACATTGAATAACACATGACTTGCTTTGATTTTGATCTAGCTTTCCCAACACCCTTTTCAACCATACTGCCTAACATGCACATGAAGTTGCTACAATGAATTTTGCCTTTGCGGTAGATAAACTCACTACCGGTTGCTTTTTTGATGACTAAGAAATTGCCCTTAAGCTTAATAAAAAAACAAAACCTGAAGTGCTCTTTCGATCTTCCAAATCTCCAACATAATCATTGCTAGTGTAAGCAACAAGTTCATCATCTCCTCCCTTCCTATAGAAAATCCCAAAATCAATTGTTCCTTTTAGATACCCTAGCACCCTTTTTGCTACCTGTAAATGTAGCTCAGTAAGATTCTCCATAAACCTACTAATGATACTTATTACAAACATTAAATCTGCTCAAGTAGCTGTGAGGTACATGGGACTCCCTACTACTTGTTTGTGGTAAGTCTTATCTACCTTAACTCCCCCTTCATCTTTCACAAGCTTCCAACCAGGAACAATACGATTAAAAGCAGAGTTACTTTTGTCCATTCCAAATCTGTTGAGTACCTCTAAAGCATACTTTTTCTGACTTATGAAAATACCATCAGATTTTTGCAAGACTTCAAGACCAAGAAAATATCTCATCTTACCAAGATTAGTCATATCAAACTCATGCTTAATGAAATGTTTAAACTCAGCAAACATTAATTCATTATTGCCAATAAAGATTAGATCATCAACATATAAACTAACGATCAAAACTTTACCTTCCTTGTTAGTTTTGATGAACAAGGTATGCTCATAGTCACATTTTTCAAAGACTTCCTTCATGAAATATGCTTCTATACGACTGTACCAAGCACAAGGTGCTTGCTTGAGCCCATAGAGTCCTTCTTTAACTTATAAACCTTTTGCTCATTTCCTTTTTGCACATAACCACAAGGTTGCTCGACAAAGACTTCTTCATTCAACTCACCATGTAAGAATACATATTTCACATCTCACTGATAAATGGACCACCTTTTTTGAGCTGCAAGTGCAACTACCAACCGAATTGTTTCCATACGTGTCACAGGTGCAAAAACCTCAGTATAATCTACCCCATACTGTTGTGTGTAACCCTTTGCCACAAGCCAAGCTTTGTGCTTTTCTACTTCTCCATTTTCATTAAACTTAGTCTTGTAAACCCACTTTACTCCAATTGTTTTTCCTCCCTTAGGTAATTCTGTCATTCCCATGTGCCATTCTTTATCCTTCCATTTCTACATCCATAGCTATTCTCCATTTCTCACTTTTAACAGCTTCTTCAAAATAAATTGGATTGGCAACTGCAAACATAGCAAGTTGGACTTCATGCTCTTCCTCAGAAAAACCTTCTCCTGTCTCATAATTGTTCATCCAAACTAGTGGTCTTCTATTTCTTGCTACATTTGAATTGGAAGGGTTGCCTCTGTTTTGAATTAACGAATCAGATGCAGTGACTGCGACATCAGATTTAGTGATTGCAACAATAGCATTATTTTCTTCTGTGTCTTCTTCTATATCATCATCAAAATTAGAGTCACTTTCTTCTTCATTCACAATAGCTTATTTCCCATCATCACCCCATTCCAAATCACACATGATGACTTCTTCATACTTCCTATCCCAATCCCAATTCTTGTCTTCTTCAAATACAACATCCTACCGATTATGATCTTTTGAGAAATTGGGTCATAGAGTCTGTAAGCCTTTGATTCTTCACTAACTCCCAGCAATACACAACGAAAACTCTTTTCATCAAGCTTTGTTCTTTTACTGTCATGCACATGAACATGTGAAATGCATCCAAAAACTCTAAAATAGTCAACTGAAGGTTTGAGCTTACCCCAAGCTTCTTCTGGAGTTTTGTTTTGTACTGCAAATGTTGGATTTCGATTTAAAACATGCACCGTCCAATTTATAGCTTTAGGCCAGAAGGTTTTGGGAAGTTTTTTCTCCGATAGCATACTATGAACCATATTCATAATGGTTCTATTCTTGCGTTCCACAACTCCATTCTGTTGTGGCATATATGCAGCTATTAACTGTCGTCGTATGCCATGAACATCACAAAAATTTGCAAATTCTGGGGATGTGAACTCGCCTCCTCGATCAGTACGCAAACTTCTAAGAAATGAACTTGTTTCCTTCTCAACATGAACCTTAAAACTCTTGAAAACAGCAAGAGCTTCTGATTTTTCTACCAAAAAATAAACCCATGTTTTTCTACTAAAATCATTAGTGAAAGTGAGCAAGAACCTTTTCTTGCTGTTTGAGATTGGATTGATCGGTCCACAAATGTCTGCATGCACTAACTAGAGAATTTCAGCAGCTCGCCAGTTACTTTTCTTTGGAATTGAAGACCTGTGTTGTTTTCCCACCAAACAATCTTTACACAGTTTAGAGGGAGGCTAAAATTGTGGTAATCCATTCACCATCTTCCTTTGTTGAAGAGTCTTCAAAACTTGAAAACTCAAGTGGCCATATCGACAATGCCAAAGCTACAAAATGTCTTCTATGACCGTGTTAAAACAAGTACATGAAATGGGCTGGGATAGAGCATGAACACAAACATCCGATTTGAAGACATTTTGGTTTCCATAATCAAACATTTCTGTGAATGAAACACCTTACACTTTCCATGTTGAAACAAAATGGTAAGCCATTTTTCTTGCAATTGTCCAATACTCAGCAAATTATTCTTCAACTCGACATAAAAGACTCCTGTGATGATCTGTGTCATTTCATTCACTTTCAACCTTACATTCCCCTTTCCTAATACAAACATGCTTGTGTTGTTCCCAAGCTTCACTGAATCTCGAAAGGTTCCATCAAAATCTGAGAAATAATCTTATTTTTCGCACATATGATTGCTGCATCTAAATTCCAGAAACCACGTATCTTCTTGATTGATTTTGTTTAGATCCACATACACCATCAACAACATCTCCTCTTGATTCTCTGCATAGTTTGCCTCTGTCTCTCAACTTGGACATTCCCATGCAAAATGTCCTAGCTTGTGACAATTATAGCAGTCCATTGGGGCCTTATCAAAAGATCTCCTGTTGCGCCCTCTTCCTCTTCCTCTATAATTTGCACAACCATGACCTCTGCTTCCAGAGTGATCTCCATGCGTAACTTTCAAAGCTTGTTCTTCTTCTAACACATGAGAGTTCATGCGTTGTTCATGAACAATAAGACTACTCTGTAGCTCATCTATGGTTGAAGTGTCTAAATCTTTAGACTCTTCAATGGAACAAACAACATAATCAAATTTGGAAGTCATAGACCGTAAAATCTTTTCAACAACAGCAGTATTTCCTTTATCCTCAACATTGACTTTCATTTTTTTGGCAATGGCAAGAGTGCGAGAGAAATATTCGTTCACAGTTTCTCCCGGCTTTATGTGAAGAATTTCGAATTCTTTGCTTAAAACTTGCAAATTTCCACGCTTCACTCATGTGGTACCCTGATATTTCTGCTTCATAGAATCCTAGATATCCTTCGCATTCTTTTTGTTTAGAATTGTCTCTAGGATAGAATGATCTAATGCTTGAAATAAATAGTTCTTTGCCTTCAAATCCTTTAACTTCTGATCTGCAATGTGCTTCCTCTGTGCATCTGTGAGAATAGCACCTTCAGCCACTGTAGGAACTCCATTCTCCACAAGTCCCCTATACTCCTTTGAATGGAAGAAGTTTTCCCTGAGCATTGCCCAGTGATCATAGTAGCCATCAAACTTTGGAACAGCTGGCTGGACAAATGAACTATCTATCGTCATCGTTCAAGTAAAACACACGTAGAAGACTGCTGCTTCTAAATAATCAGGCCCCTGTGAGGGGCTTTGATACCAAATGTTAGAAAATAGAAGCTAAACAAAGAGTATAGATGAAACTTGAGGAAATCAACTTAACTTCATTGAATAATAAACTTGGCTATTATATAGCCTTACAGAGAAAATAGAAATAACTGAACAAACATGAAAATAGCCCACGTCTAAACAACTCCTACAACGTGCTGAGAAGACCAAATCAGCAAATAACAGAACTCAAAAGAAAAGGTATTTATAGATGTAGTGGTAACTAACCACTAAACCAATAAAATAAACATAAAAACTAACAAGTAGCAGTTCTCGGCGACGAGTTTCTCGAAGGCAGAGATATCTGGGAGGCGAGAGGGTTGGTGGTGGTTTGGAGCTGAGAAGTGATGGAGTTTTTGGAGTTGTTGAAGCGGGAGAGGAAGGCGGAGGTGGATGAGTTAGGTAAGTCGACTTTGCGGGTTTCTAAACAAGTTTGGTGACGATTTGATAGACGCTCCAGCATCAACTGGTGTTTCTTTTGTAAACTTTGATCTGGAATTTGGTTGGTTTTTTACTAAAGATTTTGATCAATTTTGTGTGGAAAATTTGAGTTCATTTTCAATATTAATTTGACTAATTTTTTATTAGTTAAAGGTTTATTCTAAATTTTTTGTTTTATATATGTATGTGATAGAGTTGGAATTTAATTTAATTATGAGTTTCATACATATTGTTCTAGGTTTCAGGAATTATTTATAGGTTTCAAGTTTAATGTTTAAAAAAAAAATGGTATCAACTCCTTTAAATTTCAAGTTAGTATATGTTATTGGTTTCACATTTACATTATAGGTTTCATATATATTATGCCAGTTGTCAAGTACTATTCATAGTTTTTATTTTTCAAATTCACATCGGTAGTTTGGTGAAATATCTGCACTCACCCATAATTTGCGGTAACAACAATATGGTACCCAAAAAGTTTGAAAATGACAATTAACCACATTAGTAAAATTTGTTTAAAGAAGGACAATATGGTAATTTTATATCTAATAAAAAAATAATCCTCAATTTTAAATTAATCCATGTCCCCCTAAATTTTTATCTTACTTTTTGTTCTCTTCTCTCTTTGGATCTCATCTCTTCTACGCCCTTACGCCCTCTTCTCTCTCTTATCTTTCTTCTTCTTCTCTCCCTTCTCTTTCTTTCATTTCTTCTCCCTCTTTTCCCTCCTCCCCTTCTCTTTCTTTTCTTTCTTCTCCCTCTTTTCCCTCCAAACCACTAGGCAAGAACCCAACACCGGAATATGGACTGAGAGGGTGAGGGCTGACAGAAACCGCGTCAGTGCAACGGGAGGGGGCTGGCAGGGTGAGGGTTGCAGTTGGGTGCCGGAAAAGTGGTGCAAACCACCAGCGGCGGTGCCCACTGCAGCCAGTTGAGAGAAAATTCTCTCCAAAAGGTTTTTCCTCTTCCATTTTTTAATTTTTTTCAAATTTCTATAATTTTTTATTGTTTGGGTTGGTAGTGTTTGAAATTTGTGGTGGTTTGTGGCAGCGGTGATGGCTGTATTTGGTGGTTTTGCTGGAGAGTTTGGAGCTGGTAGAGGTCCAGGCACTGGAATCGCACCCAGCCGAGACAAGAACAATTTCATTTTTCTTTTTCATAGGTTTTAGCAATGGGTTTTATGGGTTTGATTTTTGATTTTTTTTCCTTCTCTTGTGCTTATTATGACTATGATTGTTTAGTTGAGATGTAAAATGAATTTGATTATGGAGTTGAGATGGAGGATGAATTTTGAATGTGGTGTTAAGATGGGGGATGAATTTCAATTGTGTTTAAATTTATGGGAGGTGATTTTTTCTGGCGATTCTTGATGAATTTGGGTTGGAGTTTGAATTAATGGGAGTTGAAAGTTTCTACAAATCTTGGTTGAATGAAAGGATACCGTAGTCATTCACTCTTATAATTCTTTAAAAGAGTTGCGATTTCCATTTACCAAACTTCTCCTTCATCTGCAAATGTCACTTCATCTCCTTAAGATGCAAATTTGTGTACAATCATTTTTGTAAAGATTTTTGTGAAATCTGTTTTGGAAGACTTCTTAAAATTTTGTTGTTATAAAGATTAAGTTTAACTTTTTTATTAATTGAAGTTGTTTAATGTAATGGTGGTTTTATGGATTAATTTAAAATTATAGATGAATATTAAAAATTATTTTTTGGTTGGATATAAAATTATCATATTGTCCTTATTTAAATGAATTTGATTTGAAGGAAAAGTGGGTAATTATCATTTTTAAACTTTTTGGGTATCAAATTATCTTTACTATGACTGGTGCATGTCGTTGGGACTAATAGTTTCAAGTATAGGCTTATCAATTTCAAATACAACATCATTAAGGGTCAAGTCCTTTGTAATTTCAAATATTATGTTATAGGTTTCAAGTGCATTATTTAGGGTATTATTTATAGGTTGAAGGTTTTTAATAAATTAATAATTTTATCTTTAAAGTTATATTTTTGAAAATCAATATGTGTTTTGATAATATAATTTTTTTTAATTTACGTTGTGTGTGTATATATATATATATATGAATGGACTATAATTTATGATTTTGAAATATATAAATAATTTTATTAAGTTCAAGTGTGTTTATTTTATTATTCCTATTTTATCTTATTCAAAATACATGTTTGTTTCACTATTCACAAAATCTAATCTTATTCTATTTAATTTAAAATATTTAATTTTTTTTAACCTTTTAGGTTTGTTAATTTAACTAAATACCCCGAACAACAAAAGTTTATAAATTAACAAAAAAACCTTCATCCATCCACATATTATCGATAGCCGGTGGCTGGTTATCAGCATTTAATGAGTGGGTGAGGGTATTTTTGTTAATTTAACTAAATACCTTCAAAAACAAAAGTTTATAAATTGACAAAAACACCTTCATCCATCCACATATTCCCGATAATCGATGGCTGGTTATCGACATTTAATGGATGAGTATGAGTGTTTTTGTTAATTTTAAACTTTTATTGTATGAGGTATTTAACTAAATTAACAAATATAAAATTTAAAGATAATCTTATCAAATACATTTTTAAATTCAAAATCCATTCTCAAAATAATAACTCAACTCGAAATTTTTAAAAATACTAATTAAAATAATAAAACAAACATCCGAGAGTATTTTGTAAAAAATTATCACCATCATATTCTCTTGCCTTTCTAAAGGCCGAATTCTCGGTTTTCTAAACGAGTTGGGTTAATCGATTTTGCGGGTTTCCAAAAGAGTTTGGTAACCAGTCTCTTTATGTGGGGCCGAATTCTCGCTTTTCCCAAAGCGGAATTACTGTACCCGCCCAATCTTTTTATGATTTACGTCTTTCTTTGCAAAATATATAAACTTTTAAGCAAAATTAAAACTCAATAAACCCTAATCTTAGGTCAATCATTTCAATTTTTTTAAAAAAAAAAAAAGCCTAAACACATATTAAAATGTAAAAATTTAAACACGTGAATAGGTTTAAGTCGTCGTTGCTCGCCATGATAAAGTAGATCTAGAGATTTGAGTTTTTTATTTTTATTTTTGATGTTAAGTTCTCTTGTATTTTATATTCTGATATATTTGGTTTTGATTTTATTTTTATTATCAGTTGATGAGTTTAGAGATGTTGAATGATGGAAAGATTTGAGTTTGTGTATTGTGGAGTGAATGAAAAAGGTGAAGAAGAGGATGTTAGTTAATGAAATTTGAGAGATAGAATTTTATTTTGCTAATTTTATTTATTATGAGTTAAAAAGTAACAATCATTAAAATAAAGGCTTTTAAGGGTAAAAAGAAGTAATTAAAAGGTCAGAGCTGGTCAAAGAAAAGTTTCCCTTGAACCAGGGTGGAAAGCTGATGGTTTTTGAAACTGGGATACTAGATTGTTCTTCCACCAAACCTAAGCCGCGCGTATAAACTCGTTAGTGGTGGTTCCATCATCCATGGTGGGGGTGAGAGGGAAAGGAAAAAAGGAAAACAGGTGGAGACGGGGAGGAGAGAATGGAGAAAAGTAATGGAAGGGTGGAGAAGACTATTTTGAATTTAATGTTGGTTGGACGAAGTTAGGATTTTAGGGGTTAGTTGATTTATTTCTGGAATGTTGAGGGTAGCTTGACTAAAATTGCAATAATTGCCCGAAAATCTTCAATTTCCCAAACTTTAGGGGGTAAGATTTTTATTCGGTGCATAAATAACTCATTTCCGCACATAAATTCTTCTCACATCCGCACAGAAGACATCTCGTGTCCGCACACAAGACTTCTCACGTCCGGTAGTTGACTTGGTTGCTGCGTTATGAAGTATTTTATCCCTTCAGTTGACTTAAAACAGATCACTTGGTTCATCGTTTTGATCTTTACTGATCTTTCTTCAGTGTGACGGACGGTCTGGACAAGATGACTGAAAGTGCTCTCTGCCTATATTCACCGGATATGTTGGTGTCAGCATACAAGAAGCGATTAGGGTAATAAGATCTCCCCCCTTTGTAAGAATTATCACGCAGAAATGCTAGAATGAGTCTGTAGAACTAGTTTTATTTTCCTTACTTTTGTGTTGTATTTATATCAAAGCATTTTTGAATGATTCGTACGCAAGGTATTTATGGTCCTTTTCATAAAGAATATAGATCACAGATCTAAACAAACAATTGCTTCTTAAGCAGAAAATGGGATTACCACTCGACCATCCAAGGAGGAGGGTTTGGGGAATCGATGGTAACATCATCCTTATGTTCGCCAAAAGAACATCTATCTGGCTGGGATATTCTTCCGATGCTCAATCATGGCGCAGCCAACACCAACAATTTCAGGTGTGTTATTTTCTATCTTTATCATGGTTAATTAGCTTTAAAATTCTGGGATTTAAAAAAATATATTTTTACGAACTAGGAATTCCAAAGCTACGCGTACCTCTTTCAATCTTTCTCCGCCGTATTTTCACGTATTAGTAAATTAAATTTGGGACCCAAAAAAGGAGTCCTAATGGGCTTGTGTATCTGAGCCATCAAAGCTATATTTATTTTCTCTTTCTTTCCTTTCTTTTTCTTTGCTGGATTAATAGACAATTATTTTGTTGTGTTAGTTTTATTGCTTTGCGTGGCTATGATAGAATAGAAATTTGTCTATCAATGTATATAATTGATGAGAACAACTAACAGGAACATAGTAGCTCCGAAGTTTCTCCTAATTGATATAGCAAAGAGCTTATAATCTACTATATCAGTGAATGAACTTGTTATACCCTTTAGCAAAGAGATTAAGGAATTTGTTATTTGTTATGATAATGAACTCTAGAATTAAGAACCCTATTATTTCTTAGAACAAGAACTTTAGTACGTGAGCTTTCTCTGTTCTTAGAACAGAGAACATTAGAATGAGACCCTAAATGCCCATTTGTAGAATTTGCAGACCTGCACCTTCTCCTCCTTGAACCAGAACTAAACACCATGGAAATCAGAATCGCCAGCACCATCACCTAATCAATCTGTATTCAAGAGTCTGTCTGTAGCTTGTTACAGATGGATATACAGAAATTAGGAGTATTCAAGAAAGACTGGCTTTACATATGCAAGAGTTAGGAGTATCACATCCAGTAATCTGTTCTGTAGAAATCCTAAGCCTCTATGTTTTAATTCAGACAAAATAAATTTCAAAGAGAAGTTTACATCCTTTGCATAATACATGAAACATTCATGAATTATGAAATCTCTAAATAAAATTGTTGAGAAAAGTACTTTTTTAAAATTAATTCTTAATAGGAACCCCATGATGGGCCTGTGTATCTGAGCCATCAAAGCTATGTTTATTTGCTCTTTCTTTGCCTTTTTTTCCTTTCTTTTTCTTTCGTGGATTAATGGACAATTATTCTGTTGTGTTAGTTTTATGGCTTTGCTTGGCTATGATCATAACAATTATCATGTCTTCTTGGAACAGTGTTCAAATACACGCCGGAGTATAATGTTCTGGAAGTTACCCAACTCGCATTCATGAATTACCTAACTACAAACCCAGTCAGTGAATATAACAGTGGTCCTACCATGATCAAGCTTAGTGAACCAGGAACACGATTCTTCATCTCTGGTGGACCTGAGAGCTGCTTAATTAAGCTCTCCATTGATGTGTTCTCTCTCCCAGGCTAGGCTCGCCAGTGACAAGACCAGGAACACGATTCTTCATCTCTGGTGGAGACGGCAGCAGGGCTGATGGAGTCGTCGAAGCGGGAGAGGAAAGTAAATGTTGATCATTGATGTGTCAGGTGAGTTGAGAGACATAGAGAAAAGTGCTTTTGAAGAGATAAGTGCTGTTGAGTTTCTGAGTTAAAAAAGCACTTTTGACAAGAATTTACTTTAGAACATAGATTTTGTGGGTCACACTGTGGGCTCCACTTTTTGCTACAACTTTATTCCCTCACGTCCAATCTCCTTTGACTTATCTTTGGTAATGATTTGACTTTTGACTAATTAATTATATTCTTTGGATTTTGTTATTGGGCCTAATTAAACTGTTGATGAGCCCAAAAATATAACTCTTTGTCATTACGATATTTTATATAATAGATTATATATGTAATATCAATTTATCTATATAAATTATCAAAAAAGTCAACTCCAGTAAGGCTAACATCATACCAGGCTCGTGCATCCCAAATTCTAAAATCTAAAATGAATGAATATGATCGTTGCTATGTTTTCAATTAGTAATATGACTGGATTTCTCTTTGATGTAGTTACTATATTTGTGAGATATACTCGTTTATTTCATTATCGCAATATTAATTTCTTACAATATTTTAATTATAATTAATGCTGAAATTCAATCAAAATCATTCATTATTTATTTAATTCACATAAAGTTTAGTAAATGTTAGCCAAACAAGTTTTGACATTGTAAAAATCTAAATTAAAATTAGAAAAATGAAATTTACCATCAATTTCCTACAATTTCTTATTATAATTTATAAATTAATAGTACAGTTACAGTAAGGTTACCCTAATTTTACATTAATATTATTATTTGTCATGTGGAGAGAGGACAAAATACAATTAAACAAAAGCAAATAACTTCCAAACTGAAACTAATTAATAAATAAACATAATTAGAATTTGAAATCCAGATCCGATTGGGCATTAGTGGGACTCATTTAATCTAATTAATAAATATAAGATTAAATAATAATGGATGGTGACGTGGTAGCTTGAAATCATCTTTCTAAGAGTTGAAACCAATGCATGCATGGTGACAGCAATCAAATTGTTCTCAGCTAATCAATGATGATTGTGTGATCAATTAAGCAACCTCGTTGTTTAAATAAATAAAATTTAGTTACTTAATTACTTATATTATCAGAGGATTAATTATTAATTAAGAGTAAATATCAAATATCATTAATATTATTATTGATAAGAAAAATAATACAATTATCCTAAATTATAATTACAAAAATACCAAATTAAATAATTAAGAAAATATATTGGTGGATATCTAGCCATATGTCATGGGTCAACTCTGGATGAAAACCCAACCTTCTACTACAAAAAGACTCATCGGCCTCTACTTTTTAAAAGCTCCAACAGTTTGGATTGAGTTTATTTACAATTCGTCGCAAGAATATAAATTTTGGTAGTAAAATAGTATTTTAAAAGTCTGTGGATAGAAAAGTATCATTAAATTATGAATAAATTTTACAAAGACACATACAAATGGGGTATACAAAGATAATCTACACCCTTGATTTTCATGATTTATCTCTCTCTCTATTTTTCTTTTTCCATTTTTTTCTTATTTTTTTCTTCTGACTGATGTCACTTTGTAGTCCTCTTTATATGGTCTTTGTAAAGATATCATTTTTCTTAAATTATTACTTGGTTGGGAAAAAGTTCGTTAACTCATTTTAGTGAAGATATGAAATCAATCTCCAATTTGGTTGTTCTAAGATATGAAATTTTAGGTGCTTTCTTATTTGAAATATAAAAGTAATTGTGATAGTTGTTTTTTAATTAATTAAAAAGTAATATAAACATGTGTTTATTAACCGGTTAGCAATTATGTACCAACCCACATTTTTAAGACGGTTGCGATTTGAGAACGACAACGATGGCGGTGAGAGGTTTATTGGCAATGGCGGCAACCATGGCATTGATTCTTTTTCATTTTGCAGGTATACGTGTTCACGCAGGAGTTGATCATCACCTTCTCTGGTCTGATTCTAGTCCTGGAATGATCTTCACTTTCTCCCTCGGTGACAATCTGGGTAAGCTTCTTTCTCTATTTCTTTTCTTTCAATGGCTGCGCTATATTTAATAGGGGTGTGAAAACTACCCTAAACTTGAAAACCGAAATCGGACCAAACCAGCTTGTAAGGTTTGATTCGGTTCTATGAAAGCTTTCGGGTCTGAAAGATCATCGCTTTTTCAGTCTTGGTTAGCTTGTTTCTTTATCCTTTAATGGTTGCGCTATGACCTATATGTGTAGATGTTCACATAACACACCACAAAATTTATGAGTAATAACACTAATATTGTGAAAATTATAGAAAATACAGTTAAGATTACACATCTCCCAAAATAATTTCTTCGTTTTTAATCACTTTTTCTTGAGAAACGTGTTTTTTTTTCATAGATTTTGTTTGTTGTCGTACTTGTGAATTATAATGGTATTAAATTATGATTATGGTATATTCCATAGGTTTGTGATTTAATAATGGTATTAAATTATGATTATGTTGAGATGTGCAAGTAGGCTTCAAAGCATAAAGATTTTGAAGGGGAGTATTTGTAATTTGGAGCATATGAAGGCTTAATTTAGTTAATTTTATGTAAATGAGCTCTGATTTAGTGATATGAAAGAAAGATAGCCTCAAACAAATGAGCTTTAGGACTTTGATTTTATTCTTCCATATATTTAAATGTTTTTGGTGCATGAAAAGGTTTTTTTATATGCGCTATGGACAAAATCCTTGTGTAAAAAATTGCAGATTTTGAGGTAAACCTGGTATTTGGTGAGTCAACTTCATCTCCACTCCCTCAAAATCCATTCGATCTGGAAATGGAACTGTAAAGAATCAACCATCTTAATCCAACTGAAGTTTCTTTATCTTTTTTGTTCATATCCCCACCATGCCTCATTGCCTCCTATATTCCCTTCACCCTTTGTAAGAGACAATTTTGAAGGCTATTGATAGGGCACTTGGCACCTCCAAGATAGATGAAGAGACCCAAATCTTGAGACTCTTCTGAGGAAGAGAGGTAAAACACCTAATTTATTGTCTTCTTTTTAACAAATTCATGTCTCAAAGAAGTTCAACTGAGTTTCTTTCTTTCCCCCCCTTTTTTTTTCCTGTTTTACAAAAATAACAAAAAAATCCATATCCTTACAGCTTTATCTTTACCATTTTGTCAAGCTTACTTTCAGCTTGCTTCCAATTTTTAATTTTAATGGTGTGTTTTGTATCTAGAAGCTTGTATCACAATTAGAAATTATGAAATAGAGCATTGTTATTGTTTGAAGGTGGAAGTTGTGATGATTGAATGGCAGATTCAGTAAGAAACTCCTATGTTCTTATTTTCTTTCTTTTTTTATGGATTGATAATAGGAGATTCCTTTGAATGTTACTGAAAAGCTTGATCTAAAGGCAAGTAGAGTGGTTGTTGATACTTTGGTCAGGTGTCTTAGGGATTCCATCAGTTCATGAAACGTATGTGTAGAATAGATTCTGGATTCTTCAATTGTCGTAGCTGTGTCCAACTTCCTCAGGGTCAAACTTTTTTTTCTTGAACCTCATCACCAAAGATTCTATTTTGGTTTTAAAGTTTCATCTACTCTGAAGAAAGTGGTTGAATGCTTTTATTTTTTTCCATTTCCTCTCTTGATTTAGTAGCATTCATGATTCTTGGGAAACCCTTGGTAAATAAGCTGCATCTTTGGCATCTTTTTTCCTGACTTCTCGTAGTTTGTTAAGTTTGCACCTCCTTTGAAAATGATGCTCCCTCTTTTTGATTGTTATCTTCATCTGAATACTTGTGGCCCTGGATAATGAAAGAAAAAGATTGCTTGTTTTGTAAAGTTGGAGTGGTTTTTTCTTAAGGTTCTGATACCACTAACAGGAATTGTATAGAGAAAGAGTATGAGTCCACTTTGATTTGAATAACTTTTCATCACAAAATGGGGATTGATTATACTTGTATTACTTGAGAGGCTATCTGTAGCTTGTTACAAATAGAAGGACTGACCTTTAATCATACAAGGGTAGGAGTATTCTTGAGACCAACATTCAATCTGTTGTGTAAAAATCCTAAGAATCCATGTTCTAATACTTCAGTCAGAGTCTCTTGGCCATGGTTATTTGCTGTCTTCCTATTTTTCTTTCTTTTTGTTTCATCAATTAATGGACAATTATTTTCCTGTGCTAGTTTTACGATTTACTATACATTGGAGGGTTTGTAATTCTGATACAACTGTTTAATGCTGCTATGATAGAATGGAAACAGAAACTTGTGTATCAATATTATTGAACAAGTACAATTAATAGGAACATAGGAGCTGAGAACATTCTCCTATTGATATAACAAAGAATATCATAGAACAGGAGCTTTCGTATGAGAAATTCCTCTGTTCTTAGAACATTACAATGAGAGACCTAAAAGCCCATTTTTAGAATTTGCACTGCGCATGTAACTTATATTGCATCATTTGGTTACTGCCTTTGTGAAATTTCACTGGCTCTGGAGTATGTAGGTTATGATATGTTCTTGGCTCTGGAACTTCAGTATGTGTTTGTTTTTTTATTTTGTATTTTTTTGGAGGTTGCTCTTGGGGTGATTATAGCTTTAGTGATTGTTTTTGAGGATCCTGATCAGGGTTTGTTACGTTTTTATGTTAGTTAGAAGTAAAGATTTGTGAATTAATCATAACAATTAGCTTCATGTTGCAGTGATCACTAACAACACACCTGATGGCTTTCTACTGGTGAGTGCATTGCATCACATAAATTGTAATACATCGGAACCATTTAGTGTAGAGACGGGAAGTGTGACCGTGATTCCATTGACTGATACACAGACACGCTTTATAATCAGCGAACAGGCTGATCTTTGCAGAGATGGCCTCAAGTGGCAAGTGAATGTGAGAGATCCAATGTAAGGGGTCAATGAGGCTCCTTGACCCCTGTGCGTGTTTGTGGTGCTGGTGAAATGATCATGGACTCATGGTTCATTGCTTGGATTGATGGTGGTTTAGTGCGAACAGTATGGTAATCTTTGCCACTTTTTGTTGTAACTTATAATGCATCATTTGGTTGCTGCCTTAGTTGAATTGATTGGCTCTAGAGTATATTATTGCCTGTGATACCTGGTCTGACATTGCACATATATATTGTCTGTTCTGCAGCTGTTAACTTCTTGTTAATTGCTATTTTAATTTTACTAGTATGAGGAAGCCACCACTTTATTTTTTCTACACATTTCAAAAGGAGAGTGAAAAAGAGAGCGTTGCTAGCGCACTTGTTGTTAAGTTCTCAAGAGTGATTATGTTGCTAGGGCTAATGTTACTCTTATTGTTAGCGTTCCTCTGATCATCAATCTAAGGGCTGACAATGAGGGAAATTAACATGAGTCTTCATCTTAGGTGTTCCTGCTCCTGGACCTCCAGCTTTTGTAGCTCATACGAGTTCTAGTGGGGCTGATGGTATGGCGATAACTTTTAGAGGCTCAGTGGTTGTTTTTCGTTTGGGTGTAGCTTGAATAGATGAAAAAGTGTACTTTAAGCATCATATTACGTATTAAATCTGTTTAATCTTTTAGAAGCATGCTTGATCCATTTATTATTATTTGAGTTAAGCATCCAACGGTGGGTTTGTTTTTTAAGGCGAATTTGTTTATGGGTATCAATGAGATTTTGCTTCAAATCCGAGATGAGTTTGAGAGGTGATCGGAATTCGTAGAAGGGGAGGGAGTATGAGTTCTTCAAGGGGAGGTGATAGAATTTTCTCTTATTTCTTTTTTAGTCAAAGGGGTAAGGGGTTTCAATGATCCGTTTTAGTAGTTGGGTAGATAGTTATCCAAGTTCAAATTGAAATTGGGCTTTGGGCCAGGCAGCCCTTGAAATATGACTGGTCTTCGTATATTAAATGTGTTTAATCAGTTAACAGCACACTTAACCCGAATTGAGAGATAACCACACTTTGTAGGAGTAGCGATAGTACAACTTCTTCAAGGGTGGAGACGCAGCGGAGCAGACAGGGTTGTTGAAGCGGGAGAGGAAAGTGAAGCTTGATCACTGATGAGATGAGTAATGTGAGTTGAGAGACACATGGTTGTTGATGAGATGAGTCATGTGAGTTGAGAGACATATAGATATAGATAAGTGCTTTTGACTTCCGACTTTGAAAAAAACCCTTTTAACAAAGAATTGAGAACATAGATTTGTGGGTCACACTGTCGGCTCCACTTTTTAGTTTTTATAGCAACTTTATTGCTTGAAATCCAATCTCCTTTAGATTATCTTTTGTTAATGACCCGAAAATATAATCGCATATACTCAACAAATTAAATCAATCAATCAAACAACCTAATAGATTATATATAAAATATCAATTTACCTATATAAAACTAATTAAATTGATTGTGTTTTACTTTTAATTTGACTTTTTAAAAAAGGTCAAGTAAATAATTTTTCCATAAATTATGAGGTTTTGCTGCAAATTCGAGATGAGTTGTAGAGTTGATCGGAATTCGTAGGAGGGGAGGGAGTATGAGTTCTTCGAGGGCAGAGATGACGACGAAGATACAGGGTAGACGAGAGCGTTCGGTGGTGATTTGGCGTCAGGAGGTAATAGAGTTTTTGGAGTCGTTGAAGCGGGAGAGGAAAGTGGAGGTTGATGAGTCCGGTGAGTCAAGTTTGCGAGTTAACGATGATAATAAGTGGTTTACAATTTAGCACTTTTGGTTAAAAAAACTGAAACAAGGGCTTCAGCAATCAGAAAACGCAATGTCTGCTAGTATACATATTCATTCCAACATGAATAAATGAAATTCAGAAAGACATATCAACCAAAATAAGAAATTTTTAGATACACGAAAAAGAAATAAATAATAAAATAATGAAGCAAATATGGATTGGCACTCATGAGGCAAGGCGTCAGGGATCAACATAGACGTACAACCTGAGCGTTCTGCAGAAATTGCCGGAAATGAAGTACAGATCGCCGGGTTGAGTCAGAGAGATAACGGTGTCGCCGTCGTCATAAACTTGATGCGGCTTCTTTGAATCTGTATTACAGGTGGTGTATAACAGTTGGGGTACTTCTTCCACGTCATAGTCTTGGGTGTACCTGAAAACTGCCCCAATAACAACACATCAATCGTTAAAAACAAATTTAAAGGGAAAATCAAGTTAGAGAAATATATGAACTTAGAAGTAGTACCTAGAGCGTCTCCCACGCGAGCCTGAATGGTTGAAATATCAGAATCAGGACTCCAACCTTTAGATCCACCCACATAAATGGTTGTAGCACCTGCAGAGCAGAAGCAGCAGAGGATGAAGACAAGCAGAGCGAAGTTTGGAGCCATTAATGAAATTAAACGTGACTAGAAGAAGTTAAAGAAGAAACAGAGCAACCGAAGTTTTAGCGTAGCGAGAAGCAGTAGCTGGAAATTATAAGTAGAAGAAATGTTGCCATTATGACATTATCTCTTTATTTAACTCTACCCACGTTGAATGAATAATCATGATCCACCCGCATCTTCCAGAATCTTATTACCATTCAAGGAAATTGCCTTTGTTTAATGGGCAAAGGACAAGTTCCCACACAAGGTTTGGCCAAATCACAATTCCCATCCAAAAGGTTTCAAAACGATAGTTTGCCTCCCATCCATCCAATTTTTCCGTTATTTTTAACTGCAGAAGGAGAGAATAGTATATCCAGCTTATTTTAATTTTTTATTTTCTTTTAAATTATTAAAACATTTCAAAAATTATATAAAATAAATAGAAATTTTGAAAATTAAAAAATTGTCGGCCAATTGCTGCTGGCGATTCTCAGAACCATCGACGGTGGCCAGTCTACTGCCACCGCTGGCACTGTCGGGTAGATCTCAAGTCGATTTATCCAATGGTACAAATAGAGGAGCCATTGTTGACAACACTTGGCTGGAAAAGTGGTAGACGTTTCTCGCTTTTTTGGGTCAAATGCCGTCGACGACGACTTCAACACAATTAACAATCAATCACACCACCCGCTTTTCCCTTCGTCCGAATCATGGCCGTGCCCTCACGGATCTGCCTCAATGCCGGTGGTTGTTGAGATATTGCAGAAACGTGTTCCAATATTTCCTTTTTTGTCTCGTATCGATTGAAGGAGGGTCAAACTAGCGGTGGAGAAGGAAAGAAGACTGGAAGTAAAGATAAAACTGAATGGTGGTGGTGCTGGCAGTGGTTCTGACTACGAGAAGAAGTGGCTGTAGAGGAGTAGCAAGAGGAGGTGGCGGCGAAAACGAAAGCTACAGTGGCTGACATTTTTTTTTTTTTTTTTTTCTGTTTTCTGATTTTGTATAAAGATCAAATTAGGAGAGAGTTCTGATGGCAAAAACTTGAAAGAAACGAGAGGTGTTTGGGGAGAATTTGGGAAGAGGGAGAGGGGGGAGAGGTGAAGAGATGCAGATGGAGAATGAGTGATATATATCAAGATATGAAGGGGGGAGGCAAGTGGAGATGAAGAAGAAAGGTATAATTGAATGGAAAGAAATGAAGGAGACCGGTTTTTGAGAGTGGATGAGATACTGAAGTGGGTTGGTTTGTATAATTAGGAGAAAGAAGAAAGAAGAAAAGAGAAAAAAAGAATTAGGGATTTTGCTTTTCAATTTTATATAAGGGTGAATTGACATAATTGCCCTTTAATTGTTTTGTGAAATTACTATTCTATCCTTCTGTTGTTAAAAATAACAGAAAAATTAAATGGATGGGTGGGAAACTGTCGTTTTGAAACCTTTTGGGCGCGAACTGATGTTAGGCCCAAACCTTGGGTGGGAACTTCTCGCTCGTCCTTGTTTAATTCGCTTTCATGTACAAGCATTAATAATTTGACATGTCACGTACCGTACCATCTGCTTTAGGCACATGTCATAAGACTCTATAGAGTCTCTCCACATGTCATCTCTTCAAGCTTATATCCCCACGTGGCCTCCTTCCTCCAATTTGTTTTTACTAATTTTTTCTTAATTTTAAAATGATAATAGAATAAATTAAAAAGGTAGACAATTAATATAGGGATAATTACATCACCCCCACGTAGGTCGCCTAATATTCCAAGCCCCCGCACATATGGGAAATTGGACCATAACCCCTATTTTTGACGAACTGTTTGGTTAACTTATCAATCTTAAGGGCATATAAGTAATTGAGCTAGGACTAAAAAACTCTAGCAATAAAATGCTAATATAATTCGTTTGTGTTTAGATTGGACTAAAGGGTTCTCTAGCACCCAAAGTATTGCCTGACCCCTAAGACAAACAAACACTTTGAACCATAGCCGGGGTTACGGAAAGGCTTTCCGGAGAAGAAGCACCGCTGACCGTCGAGAAGGTTTCCATTACTGAGTGCTAGTGTTGAATGTAAGTATGTAACAAGTACAGTTAGCAACGTTGCATTATTCCTATTCTATAACGACGAAACAAGTGAGTAGTTCTACTATAAATGGAGAAAATGAAAAAAAAAAAAGTTATTTTTTCCATGTTTATTGGCATGAGCTGATGATATGTTTCATTGTTGATATATTTCGCTGTGAAAAATCGTTCTTTTTTCCAATGTATTTGGGGGTGGGTTGGTTGTTTTGGTGTGGGTTTCGGAGGGGCAGGTTATGACAATGGTTATTACATGTAACCATTATTACATGACTATTGATATCTTTTTATGTGAAAAATCGTTCTCTTTTACAATGTGAAACATGGATATTTTTTTAGGGATTTTTCGTTGTGGGTTTCTCATATACAGGTTTGGTAACAATGGTTACATGTGACTTGTGAGAAATGGGTATTTTGCTGTGAAAAATACCTTTTTTTCTTTGTATTTTTTTTATACCTTTTGCTGTGAAAAATCCTTCTTATTTTACAATGTGAAAAGTGGGTATTAACATTAGAAAAGAATCCCCCTTGATGTATATTGATGATATATTGAAGAAGGACAAGTACCTGTTGACATACCCTGAGATTGAGTACACACCACTACAGCCACCTGTGGTGCAGAAAACGCTAGGAGACCAAGAACAGCAAGGAAACGTGGGACTGGGGTGAAGAAAAAGAGGGAGTACATTGAAGAAAATTGGAACTTCAAAATGTGGCTACCGCTTAGCTCCTGGCCATAGCAAGAGGACTTGTGAATGTATGCCGCTTTCACTAAGGAAGAACAAGAAAACTAAGGCAAATTCTGACTAGATAACCTTATACATATTTTTACTTTATTTACATAAACTTCAATTTTGATTATTGTTTACATAAACTTCTATTTTGATTATTATTTACATAAACTTCCATTTTAATTATCAGATTGGCATATTGTCAGCCTCAAGTTCTACACCGAATCATGCTTCAGCTCAAACCTCTATGGATAATGTTCAATCAAATCCATATTCAACCACTGCAACAACTTTTGGACCAAGAGATTTAAACGCCCCGAGACCTAGTCAGCCATTACCTGAGTCACAGACTCACAGATTACTTACATTGTTCTTTATATGCATTACCTAATTAAACTGACTAGAACTTTGTATCTTCTGACATTGGGTATTAATGTCAATTTCTGGGTGATGTTGAGCAATTATATGACTAATGTTTTTTATTTTATTTTATTTTATTTTTTTATTTTTTAAAAGATAATGCTGAAATTCCTATATTATATATTGTCTGGAAAGCATTCCTTAGCTTTGCTTCTGTTTACATCGCAAAAAAGTTGTAATTGGATGTATGACCAATCAACTATGCACCATATACTCGAGATAATGTGAAAATGGATTTATTTAATTGTTATGTGTTACATGCTGTGCATTTTCAAAGGAATTGTTGATGCTGCACCAACGAAACGCACGTGTGGAATGCTGTATAGGCCCAGAAACCACACATGAAAGTAATGGATAAGGTATAATAAATGCAATGGAGACAGTTTTTAAAGTGGTTCGAATGCTAAGGTAGCAAGTCCTGCGTCCACTAATACTTGTATTGATGATAGGGGTCAAGTCGCTGTTAGCTGATTGACTTTTACAATGATATTACAAGGTATTGAATACTAAGAAAAGAGAGAGTAATTAATCAAGCGTAAAATGTGCTAATCCCCCTTAATGAGAGATGAATTCCTAATTTATAGTCAGATGCCTTGAGGCAATGATCACTAAATCTGCAAGTTGGTGGGATTATCCGTGCGAATCCTTCTTTATGTCACATTGCCCACCTTCCAGAGTGATTTGCGCGATTTAGAGCAAGGATTGGACATGTGGGAGCACCACGGCCTCCTGAAAGCCTGACGAGTGCCCACTATCCTGACAGACGCAGACGATGGCTGTTCTAATGGTCTGACTATTGTGGGCTAAAGGGTCCTGACGTCAACCCTTGCAATTTTAGTCATAACAGAAGCCCCCTAGTTTTTAAGGTTTGAATTGAACCTTGGAAACTACAGGTCATGCCGCGCCTGGATGATCTCTGGAAATTTTAATCTGTTTGAGAGCAGGTTGGAGCGGCATTTGCATGAGCGCGACCTCGCACACTTAAGGATGTGCGACCTGATTTTGTCTGACGTCACCCATTCATTCTGATAACATGAAGATATTTAATGAAGCAACCCGTGCGCTGATAGATGTCCCTTGCGTGGTAAATGTCGGCCAATCACATTTAATGGCTTGCATGCTGAAACAGTGCGCTTTATCGAGACATTAAATGCATTATGCGTTGGAATGGTGCACCTTATTAGAGCATTAAATGAAGATTTGAAACGCAATTAATGCTCTGAGAGATGCATGGCCATCGTTTGAGCTTTTCAACTAGAAAGATGAAAGTTTGACTTCATCCAGACGTTTCGTTCACCTTTCCCCGCTGATGAATGACACGTGGCCAAAATCAACGGTAAAAAACCTTTACCACTCAAACGTCGTTTCGATTTCGGGAAATCCAAACGCCGATCCACGCACTATAAAAACTTCGAATCGTTCTCAGGCAATGATACCAAAACCTTTTTCACAGAGAGCAAAAGATTTTCGTAGGCCAAGATCCTTTGTCTTCCAAACTTGCATTTTTCCGGCATCTGAAGCAGATACCATCATCGTACTCCGAGAGGTAAGAGTTTTCTTGCCATCATCTCATTTTTTTTATGAGTTAATGGCGTCGGTCTTCTGGTAACCCATCGGAGACTAGTCGTCTGTGTTGGGTTCGAGCCGTGAATGGCGGCTCAAACCATGTTGCTAGGGTATTTATTTAGGGTTTAGGGAGTTTATTTCCTCCCATGTCATCGTACGAGATAGCGTACGGAGACCAAATAATCCCTCTGCTTGTCGCTTTTGCAGACTGGCAAAATGGACCCCTCAGCTATCGGACCCGAGCAGGGAACCAACTTGTCCCCGCATATCCCTCTTGAGGTTTTCTCGGTACTCACCGAGGAAGAACTTGAGAGGGTGATAAGCCAATCCGGGATCGAAGTGGACGTTTTCCACGACCTGACACACTCGTCGCGATACCCAGCAAGAGGCCTAGCCGCGATCTCCGAGGAGATTATTAAGGGTGGAGGACTTATCCTCCTGCACCCTTTCATCAAGTCGTTTTTGGACCAATTTAGGGTCACGCCGATGTAATTAACCCCAAATGCGTACGTCATCACTGTTGCGATGTACATCGCGTGCTGGGAAAATGGATTGGGTGAGCTGACAGCCTTAGAGCTTGGCTACTTGTATTATCTGAAGAAGAGCAAGGACAAGGATTCGTATTACTTGTCCAAGCGACCTACCATTGCTGATGGGATACACAGTTATCCCAGCAATGCGGGGGCCTACGAAACAAAGGTTTTCTTCTTTCGTTATGATGGCCATTGCCGCTTCCAGGATCCGAGTAGGCCTCTTTTTCTTTATTTGCATATCTGTTTTGTTTTTGGCGAACTCATTGTGCTCGAAGCGTGTTCGCTCTAACGACCTGATTTTTCTTTCTTGACAGTTAACAAAACAACTGAAATAGGACTGCTCCATGATAGAAGAAGAATCTTGCAGTTCGGCTCCCTTCCTGAGGACAAGCGCGACGCGAGGACACTTGTAACAATCGCAAATTTGAAGAAGTACGATTACTTTAACGCGAGCGCATCGTTAGAGCCTCTACCATGTAAGTTTCACTAACTGATCCTTTTCTTAGTCGTGGAACAGAATGCCTTTCCTAACCTTGCCTTGCATGCAGCAACAACCATGCCACCGAAGGAACCAGAGCAACCTCGTCGAAGGCCCACCAACTTCCCTTGGACGAAGAAAGCTAAGACGGCCAAAGCTGTACGAACAGTCCCCCAGGCTGAGGACGTGACCCCAAGCCAATCGGCGCGACCTTTCGGAACATCCCAGCCACAGCCTGTAGAGGACGTACCAACGTGAACCACGAAGGTCACCCAGCCATCGCCTGCTCGGCCAAGAATGAAAACCATGGCTCAGCGAAAGAAGAGGAAGCAGATTCAGGTCGAGGAATCGGAGACTGAATCTGAAGGCGAGCAACCAAAGAGGTCGCAGCCAAACGTGAGCAAGTTGGGCAAGGTGCCTATGGACGACACAACGGCTGTAGAGGCCGCGAAGAAGGGTCCCCCAGTGTTAGACTCGTTGGGGAAACTGTTGGAGTACTTGCAGCCGGTGGTATACGCCTTGCTGGAATGCGAACTCTCAGAATCTTTCGAGTAGTTCACAAGTTCCAGCGACGTGGACCTAATGTCCACATCGATCCAACATATCAGCAAGGTGAGTGAGCTGTCCTTGGCAAGGACTTAATTTACCTTCTTTTGATTAACTAACTCTTTTTTCCATTGTTCGCAGGCTCTTCTTTCCATGAGAATGTCCAAGGAAAAGATACAACTGGGAGCTGCGAAGGGCGGTGCTAATATGAAGGAAGAGAACACGGTGCTTAAGCGAAACCTGGAAGCTGCCGAAGCAGAGAGAAATCTGTCTCTCGAATCGGCGAACAGCTATTTGAATGAAAGAAACGCAGCTTTTCGCATGGTGGATTTTCAGAAAGCGCAACTTGAGAAGCGGGGAGAGGAGATGAAGGAGCTGCAAAGGACCATAGCCAGACTCTCCAGACTGGCCAGGGAGAAAGACCAGGAGCTGAAAGTGACCTCTCTGTAGGTCGCACGAGCAGAAAAGGAGAGAGAGGCTTCTAAAAAGCTAAGGCAGGCCTTTGAAGTTGAACTTCAGGAGAGTCAAGGGAAAGTTGCTTCCTTGACAGAGGAGCTCGAGGAGAAGGCTGCCGATTGGGCAATCGACTCCATTTATGCCTTGAGACCAAAGAATCCTCTTCTTGACATGTTTGACCTCCCGCCAGACTGGCAGGAAACAATCATGACCATGGCACGGGAGGATGATGAAGCGGCGACCTTTTGACTAGAAGGTTTGGGACACGCCGCGGACAAACCCCCAGCCGACCAACCTTAGGAGATAGAGGTCGGCCCTGTAGGAGCTGGATTAGGTCGTGTAATCATGTCTTCTTTCCTGCTGTTTTCTCATAGTAATGAAATACATTTTTGCCTTTACAATTTTCTGTTCGCTTTATCATACATGAGTGCTTTCTGATTGTTTACATTCATAACTCATTTGTGCGAAAAGGATCATACATAGAGATTGTTTACAAACGATAAAAATAAAAACTTTACAGAGTAAAGACTTACAAAATATTAGAAATTAATTTACAAGGAAAGCTGGGTTCGGAATTACTGATAGTATGGTCGAAGATGTTCAGCATTCCAGGCTCGAGGTACCTTAGAACCATTTAGTCTTTTGAGGTGATAAGTCCTTGGTCTGATTACTTTATCAATGCGGTAAGGACCTTCCCAGTTTGGCCCTAAAACTCCCTCACTTGGTTCTCTGGTTCCAGAAGAACTTCTTTTAATACCAGGTCGTCGACCTGGAAGTCTCTTCGCCTGACCTTTGAATCGAAGAACTTCTTCGTGCGTTGCTGATACGCTGCTATCCTTAGCGAAGCCTTGCTGCGATGTTGTTCAATAAGGTCCAGGCTTGCCCTCATGAGTGCTTCATTATCAGTTTCATTGTATAAATCTTCCGAAGCGAACCAGTTCCTACCTCGACAGGAATCATTGACTCACACCCGTATGCCAGCGAAAAGGGTGTTTCCGAGGTGGAGGTTCTTAGAGTTGTCCTATATGCCCATAGGACTTTGGGGAGGTTGTCGGCCCAATTTCCCTTAGCTGCGCCAAGTTTTGCCTTTAGAGTGTGCTTGATGGTTTTGTTGACAACTTCAACTTGGCCATTTGCTTGTGGTCTTGCCACAAAGGTGAATTTCTTATGGATGCCCAGCTCGTCACAAAACTGTTTGAACTCCTCATTATCGAACTGTTTTCCATTATCTGAAATGAGGGTGTGAGGAATTCCAAAACGGCACACAATATTCCTGAAAACGAAGTCTTTCAGCTTTTTGGTCGTGATCGCGGCTAGCGGTTCGGCTTCTACCCATTTGGTGAAGTAATCTATAGCAACCAGGACATATTTGACTCCCCCTTTTCTAACTGGCATGGGGCCAATGAGATCGATCCCCCACATGGAAAAAGGCCAAGGGCTAGTCATAGTTATCAATTCGTTGGAGGCAGCTCACGGTATGCTTGCGAACCACTGACATTTATCACACCTCTTGACAAAGTCGTGAGCATCATCTTGAATTCGGGGCCAATAGTATCCTTGACGAACAACCTTGTTTGCAAGAGATTATGTGGCGGTGTGATTACCGCAGATCCCTTCATGAATTTCCCTTATGATATAATCCGCTTCTTTGCTGGTTACACATCGAAGGAGAGGGGCACTAAATCCCCTCTTATACAGCTGGTCCTCGATGAGGGTATAGCGACCAGATCTTATTCGCAGGACCCTTGCCTCTACCTTGTCGTCCGGCAAGATCCCATTCTTGAGGTGCAGAAAGATGGAAGTGATCCAGGAATCAGATTGCGTCACATTCACGGCCTGTTCCGTCGGACTGATACTTGGGGTTTCAACGAGCCGAACAGGAATGCTATCTGGCACCTCTGAGTCCAACGACGAGGCTATCCTTGCCAGGGCGTCCGCCACAGAGTTGTTATCTTTGGGAATCTGAGTGATTTCAAAATGTTTGAACGGCTCGAGTGCGGCCTTAGCTTCTTTCAGATAACGGACTATGTTCTCTTCCTTGGCTTGATATTCCCCCAAAATTTGGTTGACGACTAGCATGGAATCGTTGTAGACACTGATAGCGGTCGCGCCCATTTCTCTGGCCAACCGCAACCCGACAAGCAGAGCTTCATACTCAGCCTCGTTGTTGGTCGCCTTAAATCCGAACTGAAGAATGCTATGAATGCGAGCCCCTTTCGGGCTCAAGAGAAGAAGACCGACACCGGCCCTTTTTCTGTTCGATGACCCGTCGACATAGAGGCTCCAGGTCGACAGTTTCTGAATATCTTCCTGAATGGCTTTGCCAGGTTGTTGCTCACTCGGAAGATAGGAAAATTCTGAGATGAAGTCAGCAACTGTCTGCCCTTTTATAGTTGGTCTCGGCTTATACTTAAGGTTGAACTAACTCAGTTCTATGGCCTATTTAAGTAATTTACCCGATGCTTCTGGCTTTTGAAGGACTTGCCTGAGTGGGTAATTAGTCATCACATGGATAGTATGGGCGTGGAAATAAGGTCACAGCTTTCTGGAGGTGATCAGCAAGGCATAGGCTAATCGTTCCATCTCTGGATACCATATCTCGGCATCCGTCAGGCGCTTGCTTGCATAGTACACTAGCCACTACGACTTTCCTCTTCCCGAATAAGGGCTGCACTGGCCACGAACTGAGAGACGGACAGGTACAGAAGCAAGATTTCTTGTGGAAAAGACTTGGACATGAGAGGCGGTTTCCCGAGGTGTTCTTTTATACCTTGGAACACCTATTCACACTCGGGTGTCCACTCAAACTTCTTATTGGCCTTTAGGACATTGAAGAACGGCAAGCAGCGATCTGTTAATCTCGATATGAAGCGGCTAAGTGTCGCTATTCCCCCATTAAGACACATAACCTGTTTTTTGCTGGTCGGGCTCTCCATATCGAGCAGAGCTTGAATCTTCTCGGGGTTTATTTCTATCCCCCGTTGGTTAACCATGTACCCCAGGAACTTTCCTGGCGATACTCCGAATGAACACTTGAGAGGATTCAGTTTCATTCTATACAGCCGAAGGATGTCAAACATCTTAGTGAGATGCGTAATGTGCCTGAGGCGACCCGGGATTTGACTAGCATATCATCCACATAGACCTCCATTGTTCTTCCGATCTGGTCGGAGAACATTCGGTTAACCAATCGCTAGTAGGTCGCGCCAGCATTCTTAAGGTCGAAAGGCATGACTTTATAACAATACAGCCCCCGGTCCGTAATGAAGGACGTATGCTCCTCGTCCGGCCCATACATCAGAATTTGATTGTATCCCGAGTATGCATCCATGAAGCTTAACAGCTCGTGCCCCGAGGTGGCATCCACGAGCTGGTCAATTCTCGGCAAAGGGAAGCTATCTTTTGGGCAAGCCTTATTGAGGTCGCAAAAGTCGACGCAGGTTCGCCACTTGCCAGTTGGCTTCTTTACCAGAACCAGATTGGCAACTCAGGTCGGGTAGAGTGCCTCCTGGATGGACCCATTTCGGAGGAGGTTGTCCACTTCTAATTTTAAGGCGGCATACCGCTCTGGATCCATTGCTCTTCTTTTCTGGCAAACCGGCTTGGCTTCGCTGTCGATGTTAAACGCATGATAAATGATGTTCGGGCTAATCCCCACCATATCTGCGTGCGACCAGGCAAACACATCGATGTTTTCAATCAGGAAGCTTATCAACTCAGACACGACCTGGGGGTTGAGACAGCTCCCAATCCTTAACACTCAGCTCAGCTTTTTCGGATCTACCGAAACCTCAGACAAATCCTCAACCGGGCTGCTAGGAGGGATTTCCAGGATTCAAGGATCTATATTATCCTCTGTTGGGCCAGGCTGTGGCTCGATCCAACTGATCGCCATAGCATGTCGGGGCACACATCGCGAAATGTCCTTTCCTTTACACGCCATTTGCACTGCTTTTGTGTAGCAGTCGCGAGATGCGCTTTGCGATCCACTCACTTCCCCTATCCCCGTTGGAGTTGGGAACTTCATCTTGAGATGGTATATGAAAGTAACTGCCTTGAAGCTTCTCAACAGAGGTTGCCCCAAGATTCCATTGAAGGCCGATGGGCAATCCACGACCAATAATTCAGTAACCCTAGTCACCTCGTCGTAGTCACCAAGCGTGACTGGGAGCTGGATCGTTCATTTGGGGATCAGGTGGTCCCCTGTAAAGCCGTAAAGAGGGATCGAGGCAGGCTTCAGGTCGGCCTCGTCCAAGTTCATTCTTTTAAAAGCGATCTGGAATAGGATGTTCACAGCACTGCCGTTGTCCACGAGCATTCTGCGGACATTATGGCATCCTATCAGGGGCGTGATCACAAGGGCATCATTGTGAGGATAATGCAAACGAGCTGCCTCCTTCTCGTAGAAGGCGATCGGCTCCTCTTTCCGAGCCTTTTGTGGTCGCTGCGATGTGCTCATCACCCTGATTAGGTCGTGATGGGCTTCGCAAGCGTACCTTTCCTGTGCACCTCGTGTGTTTCCTGCAAGGTGTGGTCCTCCAAAGATTATGTTGACGCTGCTATACCCTCTGAGATCACGACGCTTTCTTCCATGTTCCTCTTGGCTCTTCTCTTTTGCAGGAGCGGAATCATCAATATACTCCTTGAAGTGCCCTTTCTTGATAAGCTCTTCGATTGCTTGCCTTAGAGCTCGGCATTCATCCGTATGATGCCTGTTGTCCTGATAGAAGCGACAATATTTTTTATTATTCCTGGCTGTTGCAGGAGTTTTCATGGGTTCTGGCTCATCGAGCAGACTGGCCTCCTCGGATTTATCAAGAATGGCTGATACAGACGGATTCAGTGGAGTATACTGAACTCTGTCGCGGTCACGACGAGGAACAGGAGCATAGGATTTCCTGTGCTCGTAGTGTGGTTTCTTCCCTTTTCGCTGATCATTAGCATCCCCTCTGCGATCAGCTCTTCTACTTTCCCCCCGACCAGACATACTGCTTGATGTGCCGGGGTCACGTCGGGGTCACGACGGCGTAGTGCCGCCACCTAATTTTCTATTTGGATGTATTTATCCGTAAGGTTGTAGAATTCTGTGAGGGAGACATTGTCCTCAGCTTGTAGTTCTTTCCACAGGTCGGTTTGCGGGCAAACTCCGGCTATGATGAGAGTCCGAACAGACTCTTCGGGAGTATGAGCCACTTTGTTAAGTTCCCTGTGGAAACGATCGATGTAAGACTGGAAGGATTCATCCCTTTCTTGCCTTATGTTGTTAAGGTAGCTCAAAGGCATTGAAAACTTCCTATTCACTTGAAAATGCCTTAGGAACGTCGTGCTCATCTGAGGCCACGAATCGACTGACCCTGCTGGGAGCGACCTGAACCATCTTTTGGCATGGGAGGTCAATGTTACTGCTAGACAGAGGCATTTTGCCAAGTCTGAGACCTGGTGAAGCTCCATCAGGTCGTTGAAGTCATACAGATGATCCTGCGGATCGGAGTTTCCATCAAACGCCTGCATGTCAGGCATCCTGAATCCATGCGGGAGTGGAGCGGCTAACACTTCGGGAGAGAAGGGGGATGTAGATGCGACCTATCCCTGCTCGTTTTGCTGAGCCCTTAGCCTGTCTAGAGCTTGCTGCAGCTCTTCAATTTGCGGCAATGGAGCCGCTTGGGGGTTGCTTTCACCCACGACAGTTCGATTCTCGTAGTTACGATTAAGGAATGTTCGAAGGTCGGGCTCTTCTTCGCCTCGGTTGGCGGTTCTAGCCACTCTTGACACATGCTAGCTAGAGGCGTGCGATGGCGATGAGAGGTGCAGGGTATTCTCATGACCTTCGTGGTGGTAAGAACCGTCCCGCGAAGTGTGGGACCCCTTCGCACAGTGGCGACCAGGATTGGCTTGCTGACGGTGATAAGAATCGACCCGTCCAGCACTTTTATGGGTACATACCTGCGACGTGGAGTGGGACAGCTCAGGCTGCATCTTTTCACCGAGTCTCAGCGAGACTGGTATTCTGCTTGGGACGTGGTCGGTGTTTGTTGGCCCTTTGGAGCCCGTGGGCTTGCTTTTTGCCACTTGCTTACACTTTCGCCTTTGCGCTGCAGTGCTCGCAGCACCAGCTATTTCCCGTTGCTGTGCTTTCGCGCGACCTGCAGGCGTTTTTGGCGGTTGTACCGCCGCAGCTGATTTGGATGGCGCGCCTTGGTCCAAACGATCCAACCTTTGGTTGACCGTCTGGAGAGTATTGTCAAACCTCTCCAGGTAGCTTCTTATAGCGAGGTCAAGCTGTGAGCTTGACGGGATATCTCCCACAGCGTTCTGCGGGGCTGAAGGTTTTTTGGAAGAAGTATTCCCCTAAACTTAGGGGGACCCCTGAGTGCCCTGGTTGGTTTGCTAATGTTTTGGTTGGCGGGCCATGCATTGCTGTAGAACAGGTAAGTTGGAGACTCTCCTGATGAAGGATGAACACTAAATCAGGCCCTCCTTCTAGCGCCAAACTGTTGATGTGTGATTTTGCACCAACGAAACGCACGTGTGGAATCCTGTATGGGCCCAGAAACCACACGTGAAAGTAATCGATAAGGTATAGTAAATGCAATGGAGACAGTTTTTAAAGTGGTTCAGATGCTAAGGTAGCAAGTCTTATGTCCACTGATACTTGTATTGATGATAGGGGTCAGGTCGTTGTTAGCTGACTGACTTTTACAATGATATTACAAGGTATTGAATACCAAGAAAAGAGAGAGTAATTAATCAAGCGTAAAATGTGTCAATCCCCCTTAATGAGAGATGAATTCCTAATTTATAGTCAGGTGCCTTGAGGCAATGATCACTAAATCTGCAAGTTGGTGGGATTATCCGTGCGAATCCTTCTTTATGTCACATTGCCCACCTTCCAGAGTGACTTGCGCGATTTAGAACAAGGATTGGACACGTGGGAGCACCACGGCCTCCTGAAAGCCTGACGCGCACCCACTATCCTAGCAGACGCAGACGATGGCTGTTCCAATGGTCTGACTATTGTGGGCTAAAGGGTCCTGATGTCAGCCCTTGCAATTTTAGTCATAACAGGAATAATGTGAATGCATTGCATTATTTTAAGGTTTATACATACAAAATAAGAGTGTATAAAAACCTAAGGGGTTGACTTGATGGTCAAGAAGATTTGTTCTCTTCATTGACCTTTTAGGTTTGAATCATCTTGTGATAATTTACCACATTTGTGGCATACCCTGGAGGGCTTGTAAGATGTTTAATGGACCTTAGAGATTAGTTGTGTTGTGTATAAGCTGAGAGTATCGTGGATTAGTTGTGATACGTGCAAGCTGGCTCGGGCATTCTGGTCATAAATAAAAATAAAAATTAGGAGTGCAATGGAAATGATGATAAACAAATATATGACATGTATTTTCCTCCTTCCAGTTTCTTCTTGGTTCTTCAAGAACGAAATTTCTGATTGCATAACACCTTGCAACGACTCTAATTTATCAAGCCTTGTATAAAGATTCTCCAACTTAGGCAACCCTATGTTTTGATTCGAAAATGGATTTGATTTTAGGGATGTATTTACTTCTTTAACTTCAATGCGTGTCAAGCACTTAAATAACCCCCAAAAACGTGATCGTTGGATCACACTAAAACAGTCAAATTTCATGCAACAACTCATTTTATGATGAAGGGCAGAATGGTCATTTGGATCTTTGACAACTTTTTGAGATGGAAAAACCAAACAGTCCGTAAAAGTAAAGGGGGCTATGGTTCAATTTCCCATATGTGTGGAGGCAAATAGTTTTAGACGATCTACATGGGGTTTTTGTGTAATTTTCCCATTACTACACTTTTTAAAAATAATAATAAATATGATTGTTTTTATACTCCATCTTTGAATATTCTAATAAAGTTAATATATAATTAATTTAATCCGTACGTAAATGTCAAATCAATGTGACTTTTTGTAGATTCTATTCTCGCATGCAAATTGCAACCTTATCATTATATTATATAATGGAATTTAATATTGTTCTGTTTACATAAGACAAAAATTATATAAAATTCAGATAAAAATAATTATTTTACCATTTGTTTTTGCGTATAGTACGACTCAGTTATATAATTTAATTATAAACATAATATTACTTTTATTATTAATTATTTTTTATGTTAAAATAAATAATAAAAAGATAATTAAGTAAATATTTATCTATCTGTTAAATATTAATAACTAATTAACTGTAGAAAACTTTTGTTTCTTCTTAAATTCGAGGAGAATTTTGTTATTTAATTAAAAAGAGAGGAGGGTTAAAGGAATCATTTTATAAAAATATAATAATACTGTACCAATAAATAAATCTTATAAAGATTTTTATATAAAGTAAGGTGATATAAAATGAATAGAATAGTGAAATAAAAATTCAAACTCATTATATTTACTCTTCCATTTATTTTTTACCATATTATTTTGTATGGAGATTTTTATAATATTTCTTTGTAAATATAACATTACTTATAAAAATATATCATATTATTATAATAAATAAATATTTACAACCATGATTCGCAAAAGCACATTAAGTATTGACCAACAACAAATGGAGGGTGTTATTTTAACCAATCAAATCAAATTTAATTCTAATAATATTCCCAATTTACCTTTTTTGTTTTTTATACAATATACCTTCTGCTTTAGGGTTTAAATTTAAGGTTTAGGGTTTATGGGAGTGGGAGTGAAGGAAACATTTGTATAGATGTCTAGTAGGGTTAGTTTTATGAAATGGGATGCAGTTATCCATGAATTTTAGTAAATGTCAATTTAAAATCATATAATAATATAAATACTAAAAAATAGATTTAGGCCTCACATAACACCATTTATATTTATGATTAGAAAATATAGTTTAATAAAATAAATTCATTTTGGTTGTTGAAGGCGAGCTTGAGGGAGCTGATGCACATCAACTTCCAATTTTTTTAATAAAATAAATGCCATTACTATCACCCCTCATGGTTTTCTTCTGACTTTTCCCTGTTGAAAGAACACAAATAAAACAAGGGACAGTTAATGAAAAGAGAGTAAAATTTGCTTATATTATCATGTTTGATGCGGTAAAAGAAAGAAGTTAATGATGATAGAATTCGGAGAACAGAGATATCATAATGGTTTAAACCGAAACAGAAATAAAAATGGTTACCCAAACAGCAGCGGAACTCAGAACAAGACAAGACAAAAAAAAAAAAAAAAAAATGCAGATGGTTAAGTTAGAGAATATTTGATGTTTCTACAAACAGAGAGAAACGCTGGTAATAGCCAAACCTGAGCTGAGAGATAATTCAATTCTAACACAGCAGGCGTTTTCTGGGGAAAACGAGGGGATGGGTTAAAATAATAGCAATGTTGTCAGAGATAATTCTCCGAGCATCTAATCACGGGTGGAGCAGGGGCGAGCCAGCCCGTTGGGCCTACCCTCACATTTAAAAAAAAAAAAAAAAAAAAAAATCTTTATATAGGCTTATAAAAAATTATGTATATATAGAGCCTATCTTTAGATTTTAAAAAAAATAAGAAATATTATATATATATCCAGACTCATACAAAACTTTTTATTAATATATATATTCCACGTCTACATCATATTAAAAATTTAAAACTCTCACCACTTTTTTCTACGTATATCTGTTTTTTATGATTTTATCCCTACAGTTTTTTATTCTCTCATTTTCTCTTTCACTTTCTCTATGTTATTCGTTTTTAAAACTTTTGAAAACTGAAATTGTTGAAGTTTTCACTCATCAAAGTGCCACAATTAGCTTCGTTTTCTGTTTTCTCAGTTTTAGGTATGTGTATTGCTCATTTTATTTTAATTTATTTTAGGGTTGAATCATGCTTATTTTTTTAAGGATTTTTATTCTAATTTGATGGAAAGAAGCATGGATCTTGTGAGTTTATTTTGTGTTTAAGAATGTTCCCATTTTCATAAATTCAACCTTAACTATATTTTACTGAACATTATTTTTCACTCTTCACCTACCATTTTCCTACATTTCAAATGTCACCGTTTAGTTGTTCAAAATTATTAAAGAAGTTTAAGTTATTATCTATGTTTATACTAAGAAAATTTCTCTTTTTTTTTATTAATTCATATTAAAAGTCAAGACAACATTGACTTAATTTAAGTTTTGGTTGAATTTAGCTTAGGTTAGGCCTGATCAAAGTCATGAAAATTTATATTATAATATTTTTTTTAAAAAAAAAAAAGAGGAGAAATACGAAATTTGCGTAGAATATTTTTGGTGGATTATGATTGTTGTAAACTCTTTTAATTATATTGGATTTAAGTTGATCGTTAGATTACTTTTGGTGGATTGTGATTGTTGTAAACTCTTTTAATTATATTGGATTTAAGTTGATCGCTTGATTATTGTGGTCTTTTGCTCTCTTTAATTAAAAATGTTTTTTCACGTAAAAAAATTTGTTGTGTTTCCTCGTGAATTGAATGTTATTTTCAACATAATTTACTTAAGATTTTACTTCTCATAGATTTATTCAAGTGGTAAAATATTGTATTGTTGTATTATTTTTTTTCAGATTATTGATATTATATTGTTTCTTTTGCTTAAGGTTTGGTGATTTTTTTAAATTCTTTACTAGTTGTTTGATAAACAATGACAGAGCTATGGAGGCCTCCTCTGGGTAAAAATCCTGGTCCACCACTGGGGTGGAGCAAATGAAAATGGAAGGGTCAGATCTCTTTCTTAACGCGGTTGAGAACAACAATAACGATATTTAAAAATGAAAATCCCTCCCCTCCCAGGCTCCCACGCAACTCTTTAATTCTGGATAATTACATTTAAATCATGAGAATTTGTAAGTTATTTTTACGCTGTAAGATTGAGAAAGTCATATATATATATTTTTTTTTTTTTTCTCAAAAGTAAAGCATTTGTTATATTTGTGAAAAACTACCCACAAAAACCAGAACTTGCCTTCGCCATTATCAACTCCGTGTATAGTAACTATGGTCTATATAGGAAAAAGAAGACGATATATTCAAAGAACCACACCTAAATTACCTTTAGGTGACAGAATGGTTCGATTAACACTCTTACGTGTATTATTCAAAAAATCTTGAGTTCGAATTCTACCTCGGTTGCTAATAGGGTAACCATTAGAGCTCTTACTCGACCATTAGTTTCAGGATCCCATAAAATTAGTTGAGGTGTACGTAAATTGATCCGGACACTCCCAATCATTTAAAAAAAAAAAAAAAAAAAAAAACCCACCTAATCTAATATCTCAAATAGTAACAATTTATAAATTTCTTGTTATGAATTTAATTGAATTAGATTTCATACTAAACCCACTGATTACAGAGAATGTATAAGTGTCTCTAAAAATCACCCATGAAAACCAATGGTGTAATCAGTGAGATACCTGAACATTAAGCTATTGGGAGGGTCGACATTTCTATTCCATACACGTTTATTACTCAACAATTTAATACTATATATTATCCTAAATCTAATCCATTTAGTGCATATTAGATAAGTGTACAGTAGGGCCTTAATTCAGGAGCAGCCCTTCAGATTACCAAAACCTTGATTAAACCTAATTAAGTAGGGGATATTAAATGGTGTTTTAAAGAGAAAATTTGAAAATATAATAGAAGTATATTTAGTGATGTGGATACAGATATATTTGAAAATGTCCAAGCAATAAGCCAGCTAATTTCTTGGAATAACACTTTTGTTCTAAAGGTTTAGCTTAAGTATCCTTTACCCTAATATATTCAAAATCTTACAGTTTTATCCATATATTTTAATGATAGCTACCTTTCTTTCCATGGTGGAAGGTGTTTATTGAATATTATTTCATTTTTATAATATAAATTTACAAATTTCGAATTAATCAAATACATATTAACAATTAATATTATAAATATTTAGAAATTTTGATTAATTTTTTCAAAACCAATGCCCTAATCTGCAACACAATCATTCGAATTGATTTTTTTTTTTTTTTTGAAAAAATGCCAATCAATATAAAGCTTATATGATTTAATATTCTAATATTTAATATACTTTATCTGATAGTAAAAAATAGTTTACTATTTTTGTTTTGTATAAACATTTGAATTATATGTTATGTGAAAACATTATTACAATGTTTTCCACAATTTATACCATTTCCATTCCTTCAAATAAATAAGAAGAAATAAGAGTATTGTAGATCTTTTATAATAATTGTTTGATTGTTGCTACATATTCATTTTATGGAAGATTTTATTGTATGGTTAAAATCAAACATATCTGAAAAACGTAAAAGAAATAAAATAATATAATTCTTAAATAATTAAAAAATCAATCAAATCTAGAAACTTTTTACACGGTATTGGGAACTGAGGTTGGCATGATCACTTCGTATAACTAACAAGATGAAGCATTGGCCAGTGTACTGGAGACGCCGTAAGGTATAGGAAGCCTATAGGGTCGATCGTTGCTGTGACGTGGTCTTGTGCAGCCCGCATGAGTGTCCAACGCCGCAAGCTAGGGTGTGCGATGACTGGCTCACAACGTTACCACATTTGACCTAGATACCACCATGAATGCATCAATCTCGACTTTTCTTGATTTATGTTCTTTGAAGTTTCAAATCCTCCTATTTGGGTTTTGAAGACTGAGGTTTGGTGTTGCCATGATTTTGGAATTGAGTGCATTTTTTAGATTTGTTAACACTATTTCTCAGTCAAATACCATTTTTTCTAACGAAATCTGGTATAGGGGTACAGATGTTAGTTTTGAAACTTGTGGGTGATCATAATCTTCCACTAAACTAGGAGTGCCAATTAAATGATCCAGAAAAATGTATTAACATATTGCATTATTGCTAACACGAAATTTCCAAAGTCAGTAGTTCAATAACTTCTATTATTAATTAATTAAATCATCCATTGACTAAGTCCTCCCGTGTACAAATTAAAAACTCTCAGTATGTGATATTTTAACACGAACCAATGAAATTAATTGGTTCGTGTATCCAATAACTTCAGCGACCGGCTTACCAGAAATGTGCTTGTTTTATTCTGAATTAATTGAGAGACCATATAGGAATGCCCTACTGTTTTCCGAATCCATAGTTTTGCGTGGAATCTTTTACATCGGCAACTCCCCGAGGGAGCATCCTTCTCAACATTATGAAGCTTCACATCTTTGAGTGGATTGGAATAAGGGGATATTGTCCCTGACAACAATAGGCCAACGTTTCATTAACAGTTTTTTTTTTTTTTACCCTTCCAGTAAGTGGTTACGTCCAAGTAAACAACATTTGCATCGGCCCAACAGAGCCCAAGGGTGATTTGGGAATAATATAGAAACGTGAGGTTTCCAAAAATTTCAATTCCTCGGCTTAATACTTCTACCTCCTTTGAGTTTAAGAGAAGAGCGGGAAGACTAACAGGCTTTGTTTGGAAACCCGGATCGGACTGACTGGGCAGACCGGTTTGATCACGAACCGGCCCTAACTCCGGTCTGATCCAAAGCTTAATCCAGTTGTACACTAAAAAGTAAAAACAGTTTGGACCGCTAACGGATGTACGAAATAGTGTCAAACCTCCGGTCCGATCGGATTGTTTGCGAAACCGGGTCACTTAAAACTCTCAAATTCTATAATTAAAACCCCTAATCGCCTTTCCCAAATTTCATTCCTCATTCTTCACTACTTCTGCTATTCCCATTGCAATCCATCCCCATCGAGACTGCCCGTCATTCTCAAACCCACACATTAGGAAACAAAGACTCAATCAAGAAACCAAAGTAAAATTCAACATAAAATTCACAGCCAATAAGCCAATTGAACCCAACCAAATCAACCATTCAACTATCAACAATTCCAGCGGCTTTGAGGCGTTTGGACGGCCAAGCTTTGAAGCTGCAAGCCGCTGTCTGGTGCCGCCAAGTAAAGATGCGGCTTTGTAGCCTTTAAGGAGGTAAGGGTCGACTGTTGCTTATGCTGCTATGGTGGCTGGAGGCAGCGAGCTTGGAGCCTTGGAGAACTAAAGATGGAGAAAGTTAAGACTTTTCTTTTTAGGATTTTTTTAGATGAGTTAGGTTTCGAGGGTGGTTTCTTGTTCTTTTAACTTTTACTAATGGCAACGACAGTTGTTGGGGGGAGGTGGCGTTCGCGGCGGAGAAGAAAAATTAGTGGGGTTAATAACTTCCTTAGGGTTTAGGGACTGGTAGGACCGGACCCTTTACCGGTCAAACACCCGGTCCAATTTTCAGAACATTGTGACAAGTATTAGAAATTATATATTACCTCCCCTAATTAGTTTAATTTTGACCATTGAATTTCATGGTCAAAGGGAGGTAAGTAATGATTTCCTGGGTATAGTTGTTGAATTGCACCTTTTGGTTGCCAAATTTGTTCGATTTCTAAAATTTGGTATTGTTTTGATTGTTGTAATGTAACTGTTATATAACACAGGCTCTTAATAATGGTTTAATTGACGAGCTTTGCTCCTTTGACATATCAAAGTTTCGAAATGTCTTTGCTATAAACTAGGTTTCTACATTGATGTGTTACAGCAGAAAAGCATGACTGTGCATGGCTAAATTGAAAGCAAACACTGCTTAGTAATTGACTTGGGCATCATCTACTGCATTTTTGTTTGGTTTCAGGAATGTTGGCAATGAAGACAGTGAGGCCTGCAGTAATGGGAAAGAAGATCACAGTCGTAATACTATTGATTATTGCTCAATGTATAACAGGTGCACGTTGTCGGACAAACAACTCATTACCTCCAATGGTCTTCGGAAACCAACTTTCTTGAATGGGACAAAAACAATACTATGTACGTTAACGAAAAAGATATAGCCACCAAAGGTAGTACACCGAATGACGTGATAAAATCTTGATCATTGATTAATATTAAGTTAAAATTAATCATCAATCAAGATTTTGTCACGTCATTCAATACATAAATTCGATACACTACTTCGATGACTGTAGCATTACTCGTATAATTACATCCATATAACATTTGACTTTTTTTTTTTTAGTTTGCACCTTCTTTAAAAATGATGCTCCTTCTTCTTTATAGCTGTCTTTGATTAATCCAACAAATATTGCGACGCTTCATAAGAATACTTCTGGCTATATAGATAATGAAAGAAAAAAGAAATTAGTGTGAATACTTTTAAATATATATTATTTTGTTTTTAGCAATTTTAATCTTAATGAATTTTTTTTTTTTAAATTACATATTAATTTCTAATTACACTCATTCTCTATTATATATATTGATAGAGTTCGCTGTCCACGTGTCCTCCTCTTATGAGACAGTGTTGTATCATATATTTTAATTCTTAACCATTAATTCATGATCATAAACCGTAACTTTAAATCTTCTAAATTATTGAAACATTTTTTTTTTTAAACATTTATTTGTTTGACGAAAATATGTTACTAAAGCTATGAAAGTTATAGTCGATATTAAATAAAAATTTTAAAAAGTATTTAGTAATGTGGGTAGTAATCAATTTGACAATAACTTAAAATAAAAAATAAAAAGATTCAAATAAAAGGATAATTTTTTTTTTCTTGTGGTGTTTTTTATTCACTAGAACAAGTTTGGTAGAAACCAGAAAAATGATAAAGGAAGTTAATATTTGTTGAAATTTAAAATAGCTGAAGGGTACAAACGTCATTTGACATGATTAATATTAAAAAGTAATGAGAAAAAATAAAATAAAAAATACCCGTAAACATCAACAACCACCAGAATAAAGGCTAATACAAAATTCAAGTATTATTTATTTCTTAAAAAATTCATACCATCGTCAGAGTTTTTTTATTCGGATATATGCAAGTCACCATTAATACAGGTGTCAGATTCATCATCGAACAAAAGCTTCCTTCGCTGGATCAAGTATTATGGATCAATCCAGCAATTAGAAAGAAAATTTAAAAGATTCCCATGAAGATCAGATCACGTCCCAAATCTGGGTTATTGTTTCTGATCTTGCAGAGTTCTGTAATATATTATAATTATATATCTTCTCTAATGAGCAACCTCCAAGGCTCCAACTGATAAAAATCGAAAATATTTTATTGCATGAACTGAAAGATCTAAGAAACCACAAGTTAGGTGGCCAGTTGAAAAATATTTTAGAAAGATCATTATCACTTTTTATTAGTTTTTTACAATTATTTTATGTAGTGATATTAGTTGAATAAAAGAATTTATGTAGGATGTATATCAAAATGTTGCAAATTTCTGGGTATTAATTTCTTACTTAATATATAATTTCCTTCATATACATGAGATAAATAACTATTTGCTCTTTGTTGAGTTAAGTTTTATTGTTTAATTTAATGCAACAACTTGCAAATATAATACATATTAGTAAAATACAAACAAAAAATCATTATTATTTTAAGGGAAATATTTAATAAATTTTTGAAAGTGATGGGAAAGGGAAAATTTTCCATCTCTTGAGAATAAAGAAAGGCAATATTTCATTATCAGGTTGTTCTAACGACTCTATATTTGTTACTGTTTAGAAAATGTCCAAGCAATGGTTAATAAGCCACCTTATTTAGGTGGGAATAACACTTTCATTCTAAAGGTTTAGCCTACGTAATTTTACCCTTATATATTCATAATCTTACAGTTTCATCCATATATTTTAGTTACCTTTCTTTCCATGGTGGAAGGTGTTTATTGAATATTAGTTCATTTTATAATGTAAATTTACAAATTTCGAATAAATCATGATAGAATTTGAGGTGGGTCTGATTCCTCACCCAACAAGGTCTTATTGAATGGAAGAATTATCCTCTCTTATATCGCAGTAGACTTAAGCGTGTCTAATTAGTGTGAGACTTCAACAAATCAAATACATATTAAATAATTACTATTATAAATGTTTTTAAAACTTGATTAATTGTATCAAAACCAATGCCCTAATCTACAACACAATCATTTGAATTGATTTTTTTTTTTTTTTTTTGAAAAAAAAGCCAATCAATAGAAAGCTTATGTGAATTAATATTCTAATATTTACTATAGCTTACATTTTAGTAAAAATATAATTTACTATTTCCTTTTTTGTATAAATATTTTAATTATATGTTATCTGAAAACATTATTACTATGTTTTCGACAATTTATACCACTTCCATTCCTTCAAACAAATCAAAAACTTTTTACACACTAATGGGAACAAGGTTGGCATGATCACTTTGTATAACCAGTGCGATGAAGCATTGGTTAGTGTATTGGAGACACCGTACGGTATAGGGAACCTATAATGATGAAGCTTGTAGGGTCGATCGTTGATGTGACGTGGTCTCATGCAACCTGCATGAGTGTCCAACACCGCAAGCTAGGGTGTGCAAGTCTGGCTCACAACGTTGCCACGATTGACCCACCACCATGAAGGCATCAGCTTTTCTTGATTTATGTTCTTTGAAGTTTCAAATCCTCCAATTTGGGTATCGAAGACTGAGGTTTGGTTTTGTGTTGATTTGGGAATTGAGTGCATTTTTGTTTTTTTAACACTATTTCTCAGTCAAAATGCCATTTTTACTAACACAATCTGGTATAGGGGTACAAATGTTAGTTTTGAAACTTGTGGGTAAGCATGTTCTTTTAGTAAACTAGGGGTGTCAATTAAATGATACAAAAATATGTATTAACATATTGCATTGTTGCTAAAACGAAATTTCCAAAGTCAGTAGTTCAACAACTTCTATTATTATAATTAGCCTCCATTGATGAAGTCCTCCCACGTTACAAATTAAAAACCCTCATGGGGCGTTTGGTTCATGGAATGTTAGAGCACTAGAAAGTTAGATTAACTTGAAGATTGTTGAGAATTTTTTGGAAAATATATTTGGTTAATTGGTGGGTATGTTATATTAATATGTTTGGTTGGGAGGAATAAATTGGTGGGTATGTTATTTAAATTATTGAATTGTCTTCTAATTAAATATTATTTTTTAATATTGATTATTATTTGGATTATTATAACCCCCCCCCCGGCGACACATTTAAAAACTTAGCAAAAACAATCTCATAATAAAAGTTTGAAAAATCAACAAAGCACCCCCACCAACCGGTCAATGGCCAGATCGATGACCGTCAACGACCACAGATGTGGCCGTTGACGGCCAGATCGGATGGCTAGATCTAGCATGATCTTGCCATTTCCGGCCAGATATTGGCGGAAAATGGTCATATCAGTGCACGACGACCATTTTCGGACTTCAATGTGCCGTTCCAGTGGTGGTGGTTGCCGGCGGTAGGTGGGTGGGGGTGGTGGCTTGGGTGGACTGCAAATTGTTTTGAATTCAAGGGTAATTTTGTCCAAAAAGTTAATTAATTGGGGTGAAATAGTAAAAGCCAAATTCATGTAAATAAATTTAAAAATAAGGGCATTATTGTCCTAAAATTTTATTAATAAGGGATAGAATTGTAACAAAAAAAAAAAAAAAAGTAATCTTAGAATACATAAGAAAATAAAGGTAATCAGATTACCTTCAATATTACCAACATTAACTACTATTAATATTTGAAGATTACTAGAATTTTATATTACTTGATAACCAAACGTAGTAATAAAATAATATAAGATGACATAACTCCAATAATCCCATATTACCCCCAACCAAACGCCCTCTCAATATTCCAACTTTTAAATTAAGGTTCCTTTGTCATCTATTGTTCATATTTATGATTTTAGAGAGGGTGACTCAACCGTCGGCTGAAGGGGTAATCAAGTAAACAATTGTAAACTTAGACTCTAGTGCCTTTATAAGTTATTTAATTATTGAGTAGTCATATATGCACAAATAATATGTTCATATATGAATATCTTATGTTCAACAACTACCGCGTAAGACGAACCAATGAAATTAATTTACATTGTCAACTCCGCGCTCCAGTACAACAAGCTTTAATCAAATGTTCATGACAGGGAAGAAAATTGTCTCATCGAAAAAGTTGTTAACGAAATGCGCTTGTTTTATCGAATAACTTCAGCGACCGGCTTACCAGAAATGCGCTTGTTTTATTCTGAATTTTTTGAGAGGCCATATAGGAATCCCTAGTGTTTTCCGAATCCATAGTTTTGCATGGAATCTTTCACGTTGGCAACTCTCCAAGGGAGTAGCTGCTCATCTTCTCAACATTATGACGGTTCACATCTTTGAGTTGGGTTTAGAGAAAGCAGTAGCTGCTCATCTTTTCAATATGTTCTCTACAGAGACTGAAGAGCCTGTGGAGAGGATGAGTGTACTCAATTATCTTTTTGATGGAAATAGCTTCCTTCTGTTCAGCGATCTCTCTTCCATCACAACCTCTACTCATTTTGTCAATGATCCATCTACCTGGAATCGTTCTCTGTCGTTCCAGCTGCAGCTCCTTTTTTATAGGATATCAAAATATAGGTTAATTTCTTTCCCTCCATCATGGTTAATTAAAACTCTCCCTGTTCTCTTATCTAACCTAAGATGATTTCTGAAAACTATTGTTATAAGAAAGCTCTCGATCGGTTTTTGTATTTGTTCTTGATTTTCTTCTTCTGTTTTCTGTTTTCTGTCTTCTTTTATCTTATTTATTGCTAATAATTGTGTTTGTCTCACATACTAATTTGGTAGACTGTTATGGTGTATATATGCAATTAAACTTCCTTCTCCCTTGAACTAGCTTTTGGGGTGAGTTTTATCCAATCTAGTTTATTATAGGTTGAAAAGGATACTATGTTCATTTCATCATGTTTGGAAAGTCCTTTTTCCCTCCCGTTATCAGTTAGTTTTAGGTAAACAATATTAGCAAAAATGACCAAAAGGGTATCATGAATTTATGATTATTCTTTTAAGAATAATGCTACAGTCACCGGGAGTAGTGCATCGAATGACATGGCGAAATTCTAACCGTCGATTAATATTAAGTTATAATTAATCAATGGTCAAGATTTCATCACATCATTCGGTGCATAAATTCGGTGCACTACTCCCGGTGACTCTCTTATTTTCCTTCCTTTAAACCTTGAGGAAATTTTTTTTTACCTTTCCAGTAAGTAGTTAGGTCCAAGTAAACAACATTAGCAACGGCCCAACAGGGCCCAAGGTTGATTTGGGAATAATATAGAAACGTGAGATTTCCACCAAATTACAGTTCCTTGGCTTATTACTACTATCGCCCTTGAGTTTAAGAAATACTGGAAAGACTCACAGGTATTAGAAATTATATATTACGTCCCCTAATTAGTTTAATTTTGACCGTTGAATTTCATGGTCAAAGGGAGGTAAGTGATGATTTTTTCAATCTGAGGAGAAGTGAATGATTGATGATTTCTCATACCTCAGGGCTCAGGGTCAGCCGGTTAGGGGTCTTGTTTAATGAATTTCCTAAACTTTGAGGGTCGTAAGGGAATTACCGTTATTATATGAGATAGAATAATGATATTACATTTACCCTCTTCACTCTCTTTTTCGGTTTTTTCTACCCTGCTCGCATCTGCGTGAACTAGAATTCTTTACTTGACTGCTTTTACAATTTTCAATCCAATTTAGAGGTGTTAAAAGTGTCTATCAACTCAAATAACTCTCGACGTCACTGAATTAAAAAAAATAAAAATGAATAACTCACAATCTAAGTTGAATTTTTTTTCACCCTTATACGTTTTCACAAAGCTGCAGTTTCACCTTTTGATTTTTTTTTCAGTCAAAACCCTAACACGGAGATTAAAATATTTTAATAATCTTTACTAGGGTTTAGGTTTGGAGAGCTATATATAAGGTCTCTTTCTCATATAACATCAATTCGCGGGCAATAAGATCTTTGGATATCAAAGAGCACCCCAATTTTATCTTTGAATCATCGGTACGTAATTTGTTTTCTCTATATGATCTGTGCTAAGATTAGGATTAGTGTTGAATCTTTGGTTGGCTATACTCCTTGTGATCTCAAATCCTCTTTCTAAAACTAGGGTTAGGGTTTGATAGAATTTTACGAAGTTTTTTAACAATCTATTATTATTTCTCTTTCTATTTGAGTTTTATTTATTATTTATGAACGATCTAATAATCTTGCTGCTTTGTTTGTTTTTTGATTTAGGAAGGGGAGGAACGTGATTGCTGAGAAGTGTTTATAAGGTTTTATATCTTTACCGAGTCTTGTGGATTATTAATATATATTACTCATGGATAATTTCTTTTCTTTTCCCGGGTTTTGTTGTTCAATTGCACCCTTTTGTTGCCAAATTTATTTGATTTCTTAAATTTGGAATTGTTTTGATTATGTAATGTAACTGTTACATAACACAGGCTCTTTATAATGGTTTTATTGACGAGCTTTTCTCCTTTGACATATCAAAGTTTCGAAATGTCTTTGCTATAAACTAGATTTCTACATTTAAGGGTTACAACAGAAAAGCATAACTGTGCATGGCTAAACTGAAAGAAAATATTGCTTAGTAATTGACTTGGAAATCATCTAATGCATTTTTCTTTGGTTTCGGTGATGGTGGGAATGAAGACACTGAGGCCTGCTGTAATGGGAAAGAAGATCACAGTCCTAACACTATGGATTATTGCTCAACATATAACAGATGTTGTAGGACAAACAACTCATTACCTCCCATGGTCTCCGGAAACCAACTTTCTTGAATGGGACAAGAACAACACTATATACGTTAATGACAGAATAGGTTAGATTCTCTCTCTTTTTCCTTTCGTGTTATCTTCTATGTCACTGATAGCTAGGAATATCGAGGAGACTAACATTTCATGCATCTTAGTTAGCAATCCTAAATCCATACATAATACTTTTAACGATAAAGATTGCATCCATAACATTTGACTTCTTGTGCATCAATTCGTATTTCTTGAGCTAAAGGTAAGTTACGTGTCTCTTGATTCTTTGCTCATGTGCCTTTAGAGACTCCAACATTAGTTGATGAAAAGCATGTACTTGCAGATCTTGGATTCTTCATTAATTTGTAGTAGCTATGTGTACACATTTTGGAGTAAAACTTGAATTTTTTCAACTAATTTTTCTTCTTGAATCTCATCACCGAATATTCTAATTTGGTTGAGATTTTCTTATACTCTATAGAACATTGTTGAATGCTTTCACTTTCTTTGATTTCTAAATGATCACAGTCCCTCTACAGTGATTGCACATTAATGGAGATGGCTTGGTAGATCCTTCAAACTCCTTTTTTTAGACTTTACCATGCATCTTTTGACTGCAGTTTTTTCACAATTTTTGCACCTTTAAAAATGAGCTCCTTCTTCTTGATAGCTATCTTCGAATCTTCGATTAATCCCACAAATATTGAGACACAATTTTTCTTCGTACGAATACTTCTAGCTGTATAGATAGTGAAAGAAAAAAGAAGGCTTGTTTTGTGAAGTTAGTGTGGATTTTTATTAAGGCTGTGATACCACTAACAGGTATTGTGCAGTTAAAGAGTTTTGAAAGAAAATATTACCCTCCACGGTGTTTAGTAGAGCCCTAAGTGTCTTTGTTTTATTAATAAATTCAAAGAATTTGCATGATCATAATGGTTTGAATGTGCTATCATATGACTTGTTGGAGCAGTGTTTAAATACGAGCCGAGCTATACCCTTACTGAGGTGAATTTCCGTGGATACATAAATTGCAATACTACAAACCCAATTAGCAATTATGAGGATGGTCTTACCCAGATGGAGATGACTCAAACTGGCACACGATACTTCATCAGCAGTGCAACTGGGAGCTGCAATTTCAAGCACTTCTTCGTTGTGAAATCTCGTGATTTGCTCACGACTAGTCTTGTAGCTCATATGACCTTACAAGTTCCGCCTGCTCCAGCTCTGGCTCCAGTACCTTATATGAATTCTGGTGGTGGTGGTGATGGCATAGCGATTGTCAATATTGTTTGGATTATTATTGGTGGCTTAATGTTAGCATATTGAAATGAGACAGATTTGTTTTTGCGGCTGTTTTATTTATTTATTTTTGTATTAAAATTGTTTTAAAGATTCATTTAGGGTTTTGGATGTAAACGCTTGAATAGATGATTAAAATGTGAATTTCAATTTTTGGGACATTTGATGATGAATTAATTTGTTTCTTCTTACAATCTGGTTAGAATATATTTTTATTATAACATAGAATATGAATCGCAGCTTCTTCTTTAGGGTTTATCTACCGGATTTTGAATGCTATTGAATGCAAGTGCGGGATGATTGGTTGATGCATTGGTGCAGCAGCAGTGTAAATGCTGCAACTTTAAAGAGAAATGAAAGATAACCTAAATCAAATTGGCGTTCATCATCTGAGAATTATTCCTGTTTTGAATGGACTCCCACCTATTCAAAATTTTACTTGCCATTCTGTCTAAAAGTCAGAATCCAAATCCCAATGGGCCTTTTGTGGGCTATATTCTGTCCTTCAGTATCCACCGGACCTTAGTGGTCTTTTCCACAAAAGGGAAACTTCTTTGTTTATAATATGAGCTTATTCATAAATTTAACAAAGCACAATATAGTATACATGAAACGATTCTATCTCATTATAAATTGGAAACTGTCACTTAACCTATTTTGATGTAACATTTGGGACACAGAAAGCAATTACTTTAGCCAAGTAATATTTATATAACACATGATAATCTTGTATCGCATTCAAAAATTAATATTAGGAAAACGGGAGTACCATTAGTAGCATATATAGTGTTTGGTTACTGGGAAAATAGACAAGAAAAAACTTCTTCATTTTGTTTAAATGCATCGGGAAACCAAATAATTAAAACAATAATAGGCCATTCTTTTGTAATCATAAGTAGAAATGAAACATAAATTTAACTGTAAGCCATGCAATATACAATAGAAAAACTAGTAAATCATTACTCTGACTTAATGAAAAAAGGAAAAATAAGAAATAGAAAAGAAAGAAAAAATCAACAGATTTTCTTTCTATTTTCCTAGTAGCCAAACAAAAAGAAACACAGAGAAAAAAAATATATGGTGAAGGCTATTTTGTAATTGAAGGCAAAAATTTTAAGTTTGAATTCATCACATTTAAAATCATTTTTAACATTTGGTTTCGTTTAGATATATATAAATTTTGTGACGAGAATTAATACAGAATTATTTTTTGTTACATTTGATATTGTCTTAAATATTTTCAATTGTAGTAAAATTCATTTTCAATATCATTTAAAGAAAATAAAATAAATTTTATTTTAAAAAAATAAATTAGTACTATTATAATTATTAAATACATTTAAATTTTTAAATGAAATTATAATGCTGAATTTATTTTTAATTATTATATTAAAATTTGGTTTGAATAGCACAAAAAAAAAAAAAAAACCGGTTTAGGCCAACTCAAGTGGTCCAAGGGCTTCAGTCGGTGGGCCCGGCCCTGGGCCAACGTGACTCAGGCTTGAGCCACTTCCAAACCCAGAAAAATGCAACATTTTTGCATTCCTTTTCTCTTCCATCAATTTTTACACCATTTTCAAGTATAAATTTTTTGATAATAAAGTATATAAAGTTTTTTAAAATTTTCTTAAAATTAATAAAGAAATCTCTTCAAATGGGTTACCATAATTTTTTTAGTCTCAAAATATTCTAGTGGTCAACAATTATGTAAATCAAGAACTTTGTGGTCCTTCCTAATGGCTAATAATGGAATTTGTGCATTTTTACATATCACTCTCAAGTCTCAATGATATTAATCTCTGAATATAGTACTTGCTACATCATGAAATTTAAAAAACAACACAAAAAAACAAAAAAAAAAACAACTATATGTAACCGGCTTCATCTTCTAGAAAGTAATGTCGTGTGATGACTTGAGAAAGGAATTGATTTAGTTTTACAGTAATTGAGCCACAATATGCATGGTGGGTCTAGACTCTGGATTTACATCTAAGCATAAAAGGGCCACCTCCTTTATGGAAATCAGTTTGTTCTGAACTTCCAGGGAGGGAAACAGAAGCCTTGGATCCAACATATCACCAAGCTCCATGTTCATGTTGGCAGATGAATCTAGAATTTGAGAGAGAAAATCTCTTGGATGCTTCCCTTGGATTACTTCCATTGCCAACACTCCAAAGCTATAGACATCGCATTTCTCTGTTACCTTCATTGTGTAAGCAAGCTCTACAAAAAATGAAATATATGTATCACAAGAAATTGATTGTTTTGATCTATTTAACTAAGAGAAGTAATGGTGAAGAGATTATATATAAAGATACCTGGGGCAACATATCCGTATGTGCCAGCAAGTTCGGTCCAATTGGACGAGTCTGGGTTAAGAAGCTTAGCTGTTCCAAAGTCCGACACATGAGCTTCATATTCCAAATCTAGCAGTATATTCTTGCTTGATATGTCTCGATGGACGATCGGTGGGAAACAATCGTGGTGCAGGTAAGACAAGGCATGAGCTACTCCTTTTATGACATTCACTCTCTTACTCCAATCTAGTTCCATTGCTGCTTTTTCACTGTTCAGGATTGAGGCTAAGCTACCCCTTTCGAGATACATGTAAACTAAGAATGAGTGTCGAGAATGTGAACAAAAGCCAAAAAATTTCACGATATTTCGATGCCTTATCACTGTTAATGCTTGTATTTCACTTAAGAACTCTTTTTGATTTGCTATATAATCGGTAGACAGAGAGTGAATTTTCTTAACTGCTATAGTATTCCCTAATAGTTCAGCTTTATAAACATTTCCTTGACCACCCATCCCAATGCAATAATCAGAATGAAAATCATTAGTTCCTTTCACAATTTCTTCATACATCCTTTTTCCTTCAAAAATTGAAATTGAAAAGACGTCTCCATCATTCTCATGGCTTTCTACTTCTTGCGAGTCCCTTTTCCTTCTCCGGGAACTATTGAGAATTCGGATTACCACAACTGAAAAAACAAGCACTGCTAAAATAGGGAACAATATTACCAGGAAGATCAACAAACCCTTGCTCACTCCATGTTTGCCTGATTCGGAAGCTTTGGAAGAATTGCAAGGTTGCAATCCGACAACATCACCACACAAATCTTTGTTCCCTTGTAATGCTTCAATGGAAGCATTTCGAAACGCTGTGGAATTTGGAATTGGACCCTCCAACTCATTATAGGAAATGTCAATGCTAGACAGGGCAAACATATTTTGAAATCCTCCTGGAATGAACCCAGAAAGGTTATTGTGGGAGAGATTTAGCTTTTGCAAAACCTCCAAATCACATATTTGAGAAGGTATCTTTCCTCTGAGTAAATTATAACTCAAATCTAGCTCTGAAAGTTGACTTAGCTTTCCCAAATGAGGTGGAATTTCTTGGGCAAACTGGTTGTTGCTCAAATTTAAGGAATAGATTTTCAACAAGTTCCCTAAATTTTCAGGTATTGATTTGGTCAACTTGTTAGCAGACAAGTCAAGACGAGTGATGCCTGAGAGGGATCCAATTTCCAGAGGTATACCACCAGAAAGTTTGTTCCCATTCAAAATCAACTCCTCTAGCAGACTCAACTTTTCAAGTTCTTTTGGAATCTCTCCAGCTAGAAGATTTGAAGAAAGATCAAGTCTACCGAGTTTTGTTAAGTTTCCAAGCTCCGCTGGAATGCTGCCAGTAATTTTATTAGCTGCAATCTTTAGGGTGCCTAATTTTGCACACTTTGCCCAGTTAGACGAGATTTCACCATGAAAATTATTTTGGCTGAGATCTAAGTACTCGAGGTGTGGATAGATGCCAAAATCTTCTGATATATTACCAACAAATTCATTTTTTTCCAGGCGGAGTCTCTTTAGGCTTGTGCAATTTCTCAAGCCTTTGGGGATTGGACCTTGAAGATGGTTGCCATTCACAGTGAAGTTCTCAAGTGAACCACTATGGCAAATATTTTGGGGTAAAAAACCAGTGAAGTGGTTGTTATCAAGTGGCAATACAGACAAGTTCTTGAGATTTCCAATTTCTTGAGGAATTGAACCAGAAAGAGCATTGTTACGGAGATAAAGAGTTTTTAAATCGCTTAAATTACCAAAAGAAGGAGGAATACGACCACTAAGCTGATTTTCGCTTAATTCTAAATACATAAGAGACTTCAAATTTCCTATGTCATCAGGAATTGATCCAGAAAGTTGATTATTGTACAATTGAAGAAGGATGAGGTTTTTCAAACCGCCTAGTAACATTGGAATTGAACCAGAAAGACTATTGGAGTAAAGACTTAATTCTGAAAGAGATACAATATTTCCTAATTCTTGAGGAATGGAACCAGAAAATTGGTTTTTGAACATGTACAATATAGTTAGGTTTCTCAGGTTTCCAAAACTTGAAGGGATTAGACCAGTTAAGCTATTGGTATCTACATCAAGTTCAACGAGATTGGAGAGGTTTCCCATCTCTGGAGGAATTGAACCAGAAAGTGAATTATTGAAAAGATACAAAATACCCAAATTGCTCAAATTACTCAAAGAAGTAGGAATTGAACCATCCAAATGGTTACCAGACAAGGTAAGCTCATTAAGGGAACTCAGTTGGCCTAATTCTTGTGGAATTGAGCCATTTAATTGATTATCACCTAGGTGGAGGGTTTCTAGCTCTCCTAAGAGGGTAATTTCAATAGGAATTTTCCCATAAAACTGATTCATTGACAAGTCAAGATACTTCAGTTTTGAGAGATTACCTATTTGTGTCGGGATAACACCAAAGAGTTCATTTATGCCAAAATCAACATATTCAAGATTAGGAAATGATGAGAACGACAATTCATTGAGCGTACCTTTTAAACCTGAAATAGACATGTTAAATCTATCGATTCTTCCAGCAAGGTTGCAAGAAATTCCAGACCAACTACAAGGGCTTGTTCTGTTTCCAGGTTGAGTAGAATTATTGGTGGCGTTTACAGGAGAAAGAGTCCATGAAGACAGGGGAGGACGGTTCCGGTTTTGAAGGCTGGCTTTCCATTTTAGAAGAGCTTGTGCTTCTTCAGTAGAGTCAGAAGCAACATGGCGAGAAAATTGAAACACAACAATCAAGATCATACAGACAAGTGAGATTGCTCTCTCCAAGGTTGATAAAGCCATTGTTTATTCAACTTCTACTTGATCCAAAGCTAATTCAGAACTCAGATATATATAAAAAAAAAAAATCCATCAAATTTAGTACAGTCATCAAGACTTTGCAAAAGTCTTTGCAGCATATTTAAAAAAATTCCATGAAATGTTTTAAAAGAAGATGACACTCCAGGGCACTTTTCAAAGTAGCGTGTTAGATTTCCTTAATGACCATAATTATAAATTAAGCCAAGTGAGACTTTGATGCCCACTTCTCCGTCTCAAAAGTCTTGATTTGTAAAATGTAATCTTGCAATATCCAACGCCACTAACTTTTTTTCATTTTAAACAATGACTTACACAACTTTATGGGAATAAATATATAAGTCAACCATCCGAAGTCAAGGTCTTTGTCTTTTAGTGGATGCATTTTCAAAAGTATTTTGGGGTGCGTTTGGCTTATAATTTCTGCTCATATTCTCAATCCTATTCTCCAAATAATGTTTGACACATTATTCTAGAAATATTATCCTATTTTTTAAATTATTTTTAGACCCCATAAGGTTATTAATTTTATTAAATACCTCCTAAAAAAATTTTAAAAATTAACAAAAATACCCCCGTGACCCATACTTGCCAGATTCCGACAACCACCATCAGTGGTAGCCGAAATCTGCCATACTAACCGGAACTAGTCGGTAATTCACCGATCTGGCATTTTCCAGCCAGATCCACAATGGCTCTGCCAGGAAAAGGCCAGATCTGGCTGTCAGTGACGACCAAAGATATAGCCGTCGTTGTCGGTCAACGATGGCCAAGATTTGACCATCGTTGACCGACAACGACAGCCATATCTTTGGCGGTGACGGCCAAAGATGGCCTTCTTTGGCCTTTTTCGACCGTCGACGACTACATATGGCCGTAGATCTGGCCTTTTCCGGCCAGATTCGTGGTGGATTTGACCGGAAAAGGCCATAGCGACGCCATGCTGGCCAGATCCGGCCGGTATGTGTGGTTATATAATTTTCCGGCCAAATTCTGGTGGTGGTGGTCAGAATCTGGCACTGTAGGTGGTGGGGGTCTTTTTGTCATTTTACATATTTTTATATATTGGGGTATTTATGAAATTAGCAAACTTAAGGGGTTTTTTTTATAAAATTTTAAATTTTACCTCGTAATACTCCTATATTCAATTATCCAATACTATTCTTAAAATCCTATCCAAAATAATAAACCAAATGCACGATTGATTATTGTAAAGTGTTAGGCCCTCTTTGATTGCTATGCTTCAGGATAATTTATCTCTACCACTTATTGGCTAAAGAGGACCTACCTCTTTACAATAATCAAAGTTTTTATGCAAAACAATGTTCGTTTTGTTGTTTCTTTCAAATACTAAGGAAGAGATTCATCTATGTATATAGACACAAATTAAATATTTGATGCCAGTAAAAACCTTTAAGTAACATTTTCTTTCTTTATGACTAGCACTAGTAGTGTTCAATCATCATCCATGAACAACAAACAAATCCTGAATCCCTCAAACTTGAAATGATTAATTAGAAAATTTATACCATGTGAAAAACATTAGATATACTTTGAATTGGTCATGTTTAAGAAAATATTTTGAGCGTATTTTTCATTAATTAGAGTCCCCCTCCATCACGGAAGCTTCAGTATTAATTATAAAATATAAAATCCAGTCCGTGTTTCATTCAAACAATGTATAGTAATTGGGGTAGAATTTTGATTTGGAAAAAAACAGTAAATGGTCTTCTTCCTTACATCTTCAAAATCTTGTTTGAATAATTTGGATGGTCAAAGATACATTAATGATTTTTGAAAATTTCTCTCCCTCCAGTCCTGCTAAATAAATAATTTGGATAGCTTGTGTTAAGTGCCAGCTGCACTGTTTCAACAACTAATTGAGAATTTTTGTAACCGATCACTCTCAAGTCTCAATGTAGCTAAATTCCGAAAATATGATAATTTTTATTAAATATGTAATTTAGCTAAGCTAGTAGAAACATGACAAAACTTATTAGAATCTTACGAAAGAGTGTACAAAAGATGAGACAATTTTATAGCAATAAATATCTGAGTCAGCAGTCAAACATCCCAAGTCAAGGTCTTTCTCTTTTACTGGATGCATTTTCAAAAGTACTTTGATTATTGTAAAGAGGTAGGTCCTCTTTGATTGATATGCTTTGGAATAATTTTTCTCTGCCATTTATTGGCTAAAGACTAAAGAGGACCTACCTCTTTACAATAATCAAAATAAAGCCATAGTCACGAATAGAACACGCATTTTAAAGGCAAAGTCCACAACATGGTGCTTGAAAATCTACCCAAAATAAAGCCCTAGTCACGAATAGGAACACTATTTCTAAATATGAATCAACAACTGGTAGCTTGTGTAAGTGCCAACTGCACTGTTTCAACAACTAATTGAGAAGTTTTGTAACCGATCACTCTCAGGTCTCAATGTAGCTGAATTCCGGAAATATGATAACATTTATTAAATATGTAACTCAATAAAATACAGAAAAAAAATTTGCCTAGTTTTAGCTAAGCTAGTACAAACAGGACAAAGCTTACAAACAATAGATTCAGAAACTTAAGAAAGAGTGTACTGGAATGACAAGATTTAGTTGCACAAAAGATGAGACACAATTTGCATGGTCGGTCTAGACTGTGGATTTGCATCTAAGCATAAAAAGACCACATCCATGATGGAAATCAATTTGTTCTGAACTTCTAGGGAGGGAAATGGAAGCCTTGGATCCAACATATCATCAAGCTCTATGTTCATGTTTGCAAATGAACATGAAAATGGGGCGAGAATATCTCTAGGATGCTTCCCTAGGATGACTTCCAATGCCAACACCCCAAAGCTATACACATCACGTTTCTCGGTCACCTCCATTGTGTAAGCAAGCTCTGTAAAGTGAAAGAAATATGCAACCTTTATCATTGATTATCCAATAAGGGTAGTGTAAAATGATAGTGAAGGAATTATATACCTGGTGCAATGTATCCATATGTGCCTGCAAGTTGAGTCCAATTAGATGAGTCTAGCTTGAGAAGCTTAGCAGTTCCAAAATCTGAGACATGAGCTACATATTCCATATCTAGCAGCACGTTCTTGCTTGATATGTCGCGATGGACAATTGGTGGGAAGCAATCATGGTGCATGTAAGACATGGCATGAGCCACACCTTTTATGACATTCACTCTCTTATTCCAATCCAGTACTACTGCTCTTGCTTCGTTGCTCAGAATTGCAGCCAAGCTACCCCTCTCAAGATACTCATCGACTAAGAATGAATGTCGAGGATGTGAACAAAAACCAAAAAATTTCACGATATTTCGATGCTTTATCTCTGTCAGCACCCTTATTTCACTCAATAAATCTTTTTGATTGGCTATATCACCTGTATACATAGAGTGAATTTTCTTAACTGCTACAATATTCCCTGGTGATAACTCAGCTTTGTAAACACTTCCATAACCGCCTTTCCCAATGAAGTGATTGGCATCAAAATCCTTGGTTGCTGCTATGATTTTTTCATACATCTTTCTTCCTTTAAAAGTTGATATCGAAAGAAATTCTTCATTGTTCATCCCACTTTCTTTATCTTTTGAGTCTTTCTTTGTTCTTTTGGAACTAAAGAGTATACGGATCACCACAAGGGAAAGAACAAGAGCCCCTAGAACAGGGAAAAAAACTGTAAAAAAGATTATCCAACCCTTTTTCAGGCCATGTTTTGCTGTAGGTAAAGTTTTGCAAGGTTGTAGCCCTTTAACATCACCGCACAAATCTTTGTTTTCTCGTAGTTCTTCGATGGTAGCATGTCGAAATGCTGATGTGTTGGGAATTGGACCTTGCAACTCGTTGTTAGATATGTCAATACTCAATAGGTGCATCTTCTTAAACTCTCTTGGAATGAACCCAGAGAGGTTATTGTGTGAGATATTAAGATTCTGCAAGTCCTCTAAATCACATATTTCAGAGGGTATCTTTCCACTGAGGAAGTTATGACTCAAATCTAACTCTGTGAGTAGACTTAGCTTCCCCAACTGAGGTGGAATTTCTTGGCTAAACTGGTTGTCGCTCAAATTCAAGCTATACAATTGCAACAAGCTCCCTAGACTTCCAGGGATTGATTTGCTCAACCTGTTTGTAGACAAATCAAGACTCTTAATTTCGGTGAGTAATCTAATTTCCAGAGGTATACCACCAGAAATTTGATTGCCATTCAAAATTAGACGCTCAAGAGAAGTTAAATTTCCAATTTCTTTTGGAATCTCCCCAACTAGATTATTTGAAGAAAGATCAAGAATATCTAGTCGAGTTAAGTTTCCAAGTTCAACTGGTATACTGCCAGTAAGATTATTCTCTGCCATCTTTAGGGTGCCTAATTTTGGACACTGTCCCCAACTAGATGAGATTTCACCATAAAATTTATTATGGCTGAGATCTAGTAGATCTAGCTTTGGATAGATGCCAAAATCTTTAGATATATTTCCAACAAGTTGGTTTCCTTGCATAAGGATTCTTGTTAGGCTTGTGCAATTTCTCAAGTCTTTGGGAATTGGACCAGAAAAATTGTTGTCATTCACACTGAACCTCTCAAGTAAACCACCATGACATATATTATGGGGTAAAGAACCAGTGAAACCGTTCTGGTCTATTTCCAATATAGCCAAACTCATGAAATTTCCAATTTCCTGGGGAATGGTACCAGAAAGATCGTTTTCACGAAGGAATAAGATCTTTAAGTTGCTCAGATCTTTAAAGGAACCAGGAATAGAACCACTAAATAGATTTTGGCTTAACTCTAAATCAACAAGGTTTGTCAGGTTTCCTATTTCAGGGGGAATAGAGCCAGAAAGTTGATTTTTGTATAAATGAAGATTAAGAAGATTTCTCAAGCCACCAAGAGACGCTGGAATTGAACCTGAAAGATTGTTGCTATGAAGACTAATATTAGTGAGAGACTCCAAATTTCCTAATTCCTTGGGAATGGAACCAAAAAGTTGGTTTATGAACATGTGCAACATTTCCAGGTTTCTAAGGTTTCCAAGACTTGAAGGGATTGGACCACTTAAGCTATTGGTATCGATGTAAAGTTCAACTAGATTTGAGAGGTTTCCTATCTCTGGAGGAATGGAACCAAAAAGTGAATTATTAGAAAGAGACAACCAAGCCAAGTTGCTCAAATTTCCCAAAGAAGCAGGAATTGAACCGTCCAAGCGGTTACTGTAGATAGCCAGTTCACTAAGAGAACTTAGCTGGCCTAATTCTTCTGGAATCGAACCATTCAACTGATTCTCATCTAGGTGGAGGGTCTCAAGATTTGTAAGGAGACCGATTTCAGTTGGTATTTTCCCAGAAAACTGATTAGTTTGCAAGTCAAGATACTTCAGTTTGGAGAGATTACCAATTTGTGCAGGGATAACTCCAAAGAGTTCATTTATGCTAAGATCAAGATATGCAAGATAAGGAAATGATGAGAATGACAATTCATCAAGCGTACCTTTTAAACCTGCAATAGACAGGTTCAATCTACGGATGCTTCCGGCATGGTCACAAGAAACTCCAGACCAATTAGTACAATGACTTATCTTGCTTTTGTGTTGAGTAGAATTATTGGTAGCATTAACAGGGTAAACAGTCCATGAAGAGATGAGAGAATGGCCGCGGTTTTGAAGGCTCGCCTTCCATTTGAGAAGAGCTTGTGCTTCTTGAGTGGAATCAAAAGCAACATTTAGTTGAAAATGCAGCACAACAAAGAGGCTGAAGAAAACAGGGGAGAGTTTATTGAGGGATGAGATTGCCATTGCTTAAACAATTTAAGTTTGTGCACTGCAGAGCCTAATTCGGAAATCCATTTTTATAAACAGAATTTGGAACTCTTAAGAGCTTCGAAAATGTCAATGCACCATCTTTCACTCAAGATTTTAGAGTCAAGCCTACGTGGAAAATGGTTTCGTGCAAGTCTTTGATGTGGATATAACTAATCCTCTTTGTTCTTTATCCAGGATAAAAGATACTCTAGGATCTTATATTTTCACAACAGAAAATCCTGATTTCTTCACCAGGATATATACTGAAGTAAAGAAAAAAATGCAAGAATAACGTTAACTTTCTTTCACCCTCAATTTGTATCTCAAACTTGTTTATGACAAGGGTTTTTGTATAAAATCCATTGACAGCAGATTTTGATTCCACATTTCACCTTTATTCATCTTAATTCCACTTGTCAGCATTTCCGAGTCTTTACGCTTAGTGGGCACAATCAAGTTATAAAGATTTGACATAAATAAAAGCTACAAAATCATTATCAAGTCATCAATTTAGTTCTTTGTCTTGTACTTTATTCATTTTCAAAATGCGTGTTTGACTATTGTACTGAGATTGATATGTTCCTCCCCGTAACTGATTAGTGAAGTAATGCTAGAAAACACTAGCGTATCTGGTAATTTTAGCAGAGGAAGGTAAATACGTTAACCCTTGGACTGTAATTTATGGATGAGTTCACTTACAATATGAGAGTAATATTACTGATATGAATCATTGGATCATCATCTCTAGACATATTTCTTTAACAGTATCCCAGTGATCGGATTGTTTGGTGATAAGAGTTTTCCTAAGCTTTTACGGAACTTTTTTTCTTCTATTTATCTTTATTATTAATCAGAATTTCAGAAATCACAATCATATAGTTTTAAACTTGTTTCACCTTTTATTCATCTTGACGACACTTCTCAAGACTTAAGCGTATAGTCTTTGTGAGTATAATTTGTGTTATTGACTTAATTACCCAAACTAAACGGATGCCTGCATTATCAGCAATTAGGCAACACCACAAATGTTGCCTTCAAGACTTGAAGCATCAAAATCACTACCAAGTCAATTGAGGTATCTGTCTTGCACTGAATGCCTGCATTTTCAAAATGCATGTTTGAATTTTGTAAGGTGATTGTTATGTTCTTTTTCGCAAATGACTCTACCGCAAGCTAGTATTGTTAACGGTTAAATACTCTCGAACCATATGATCTAAAAATATCATAATCAACCTTTGAATCATGATCTAAGGGTAGATCTATCTATAATACTAAAATAACGTTATTCAATACTCTGAGAATATTTCTTTTAGTATAATTGATCCCATTAATCTTATAACGGTAAATATCACTTCCTTTCCCCTCATGTTATATATGGCCTAAATTTTCCCCTGAATTTACTAGTCGAAACCAAAACTTTTGCCTTTAGAAACTCAAAAATAATAAGTTATTTTACTCTAGAAACAAATTTGGTCCATTGCGAAAATTAACAATATAGTGTTTGAGATATGGTTAATTAGGAAGCCTCTTATATCCTATTTGGTTTCATTTTTATTTAATTTTACATTTCAAAAAGCAACAAAAACCTTTTAACTGATTTGTTTTACATTAAGTTTTGAAGAAATAATAATTTAAAGCGCAATGCTATTTGACCCCACTGAATTTCTTAAGATATCCATGTTAATAATTCTTTTAGATTACAATATTATCCTCAATCAAAATTACATTAAAAGGCAAATATAATCTTAAAAAAAAAAACTGCAACCACAATTTCAATTATAAATTTTTTTAACGGTTTTACTTAATCATCATGAAGGGTTATGAAAGAATTTCAAATAGGTACAATTTATAATCATCGCTTTGTACACTGCTATTGAAGATATAATTTTAATTATAAATTTATTTTCAATTAAATTGGGGTAATTTTAATTTCAGGACAAAATTGGAATGAAGTGGGGTACGTTTAAAGATTATAAATAATTTAAAAGGGTTTAATTAAAAGCTGGGTATTGTTAGATAAAATATGGGGCTTAAATTGCATCACTCTGAACTTTGAATATATATTAAGACAAGTTTATATGATATTTTCAACATTTTAAAAGACTCTGTTTGACTGTTTCATGTATGCAAGTAATTTTTTTTTTTTTTTTAAATAAAAAGTTTCTTTATTTCTAGACATATACTATAAAGTGAAATATTTGTAATTATGTGAAGACTGCCGTAGATTTGGGTTTGCCTGATCTATCATTTTCAATTGACTCAGTTTTAGTTGGAGGGTTTATTAATTAATTTTCGTTGGTTGAATGTATATCAACTTTTCTTTAAGGTCCCCACTGGATATGGAGGAATAATTCATTGCACTACTTCCAAATTCCAATTACCAATTTAATTTTCTTTACAAGATTTAACATCTACGCATAATCTATTCCGTTCGAAAAGTAAAAGAGTTCCCACTCACAAAGAAAGTTTATCTACGAGTCAAAAGAAGCTTATATTTTTTAGATTGTTTTATTATATTTTATAAGTGTTTATTGAATTCAAAATAAGCTATTTTCCGACTTATGGGAAACATAATCTTTTTTTGAGCTTATTTAGAGTGTTAAATTTTAAAAATATCTTTGTTATATTTTATAAATTTGACTTGACTTATTCTTATTTAGTAAAGCCTTTTTTAGTAAATTAATACTCAAAAACTATAAGCTTCTTTTAGAGGGTTGCTCAAATTTCCCAAAGAAGCAGGAACTAAACCGTCGAAGCAGTTATCATAACTAGTTCACTAAGAGAACTTAGCTGGCCTAATTCTTCTGGAATCGAACCATTCAATCGATTCTCATCCAGGTGGAGGGTCTCAAGATGTGTAAGGAGACCGATTTCAGTTGGTATTTTCCCATAAAACTGATTAGTTTGCAAGTCAAGATCATTGTTTTAAAAACCGGACCGAAGGGCAAACCGCTTTGATGGTCGGGTCACAGTTCAGCCGGTCCAAGCGATTGGACCGGTGATATCATCACACATCATGATGACATCAGCACATTTTTTTAAAAACAATTTTTTTTTTAGATTTCTATTTTTCAATAAGACAATAACAACTTAATTACTGTCCAACATGATTCAAAGTTCAAATTCAAGAACAATTCTAACATAATTGAAGTATTTAACAACAATTCAAAGTCCAAATCCAAACATGATGTTGTATTTACATATCAAATGACAAAATACATAATAATTAATAACAAAACATTTGATGCAAGTGTTTTTTCTTTGATCCATCTCTATGTTGATTGAGCGTCACACACTAGCATCAAAATTCATCACCATCATCATCATCATAACCATCACCACCATCTACGCAAATTGTCCCAAAAATAACAAAAAAAAAAAAAAAATCAAGAATAGAACATGGCAATGGAATCACAGAGATTTCAATTCAGAATCCAAGATGAATAATTAAAGTTTCAGTAGCACATAAAAAGGAAGACTTACCAAAAGAGAAGAAAGACAAACAAATACCATATAATCCATTGTCACAGAGAGATATAACTACAAGAAGCTTTCAAGAAAGACAACTATGTGGTTTGTGAACAAAACAGAGAGTAATACAAAAACCATAGAAAAGTTGAGAAAAGCACAAAACAGAGGGTTTTACATACTTCAATTGTATTCTCAAAATCTACCACTGACTTTTTTGAACCATAGAAAAGTTGAAGTGCTTAAAAAAATTAACTTAGTGTTAAAACTTGAGTCTAAACTAATCAACACATAAATCAATCCAACACAAACAAGATTCAAAGAAATCAAACACCGAGAATTACACACTCAATCTGCCGAATCAGAGCAATGCTTTAACCCAAGCCTAATCACTCAATAACTCTTTATAACCTACAAGAAATCAGAGACCTATCCTAGCCTCAAGAAGGAAACGCAACCCTCTCACAAATCTGCCCAGATTACAACGAGAAAGACCCCACCAAAAAGCCCCAAATCAATTGCTCATTCAACACACAAGAACCCTAACAATTTCAGACTAAAAAACCCGATAGCTGTACACCTTCTAGCTATGGTTTACCTTTAGGTTCCATTTGGGGCCAACCCAATACACAGTGACCCTACTTCCTTTCATCAACAACCAAAAAGCACTTTGAAATGACAACTGACTTTCACAAATTGAACCCAACATTACAATACGAGTTGTGAACCTGGTGAGACTCAACTCAACTCATTTTAACTTCCGTGACTCAACAAATTTGGATAGTGCAACAGATTGAAAAATGTAAAGGGTGTTAACTTAAATGTAAAGAGAGCGAGGAATGGCGTTACTTGGATCGAGGAATGGAGCTATCGTCAACGAATGAAGCTATCATCATCGATTTTCGGCAAGGGAGGACGACGTCATCGATTTCAGAGAGTTCAAATGCGATTTGGGTGGGATTTCAGAGAGAACAGAAGACAGAGCCGAAATCTTGACAATTTTCGCCGAGAATAGAGTGTTTGCTTACAATTTTTCATAAGAAAAATGGAGAAAGATTGAAAGAGAAGAACTGAAGATTGAAGAAGACGAGAAAGGGGCGTGACTGCGTCACGTTTAGGATTTAGGGATTGTTAATATGTGGATCGGCGGTTTACTGATATTATCCGATTTTTAACCGGTTTAAAACGACTCAATGCATAGTAATGGTTTTGAGAGTGAACCGAACCAGACACGTGATTGGTTCACGGTCCAACTGGTTGGACCGGCCAGTCCAGTCTGGTTTTTAAAATAGTGGTCAAGATACTTCAGTTTGGAGAGATTACCAATTTGTGTAGGGATAACTCCAAAGAGTTGATTGATGGCAAGATCAAGATATGTAAGATGGGGAAATGATGAGAATGACAATTCATCGAGCGTGTCTTTTAAACCTACAATAGACATATTCAATCTATGGACTCTTCCAGCATGGTCGCAAGAAATTCCAAACCAAGCACAATGACTTATTTTGGTTCTGAGTTGGGTAGAATTATTGGTGGCTATCATAGGATAAAGAGTCCATGAAAAGAGGAGAAAATAGCTGTGATTTTGAAGGGTGGCTTTCCATTTGACAAGAGCTTCAGCTTCTTGAGTAGAATCAACAGCAACAGCAAGTTGAAAATGTAGCACAATAAAGAGCATGAAGAGAACAAGGGGAAATAATTTCTCGAATGATGAGAATGCCGTTGTTGAAACTACTTAATTTTATGAATTGCAGAGCCTAATTCAAAACTCACATAATTTATTAACAGAGTTTGGAACTCTCAAGTCAACTAAGGTCATTGACCTATCCAAAACTAAACGGATGCTTGCATATTGATCTACTTCATGCAACACCACAAGCATTGCCTTCATGACTTAAAATCTTATGGTCACTATTAAGTCAATTAATATAAGGTCTCTGTCTTTCACTCAATGTTCTGAAAACCGAACCGGACCGCCCGATCGGACAGGTTCGACCAGCAACTGGCGGCAAATCCGATTCGGTATATATAAAAAACTGCCATTTTGATTTAAACCGGATTGGACAGCAGTTGGACCGCCGGAATATTGCCGAATCGCGGTCCAATCGAAGCTAAACCTCGCAGGATTCCGGCATCTTTCGATGGAGAAAACACCCCCATTTGACGGATGGCATCTCCACGACCAAAACCATCCATTTTCAGTCATCGTCATCCAGCCTATGTCGATTGTTGTCCACCTAAAGTTCACGCGACGTCGGATTTCTTTTGTTGATTCCGGCGAGTTCCGACGACGATGGAACTCCTTAGCACCACCATCAGAGTCGCCAACACCTACACATCAAAAGCCCCAAGATTCCAGCTTCAATTGGCCGTCGATCGTCGCTGCCGCCACCACTCACCAGAATCTTCGCGTGATAGGGGTGTTTTAGATAGATTTCAAACCTTAAGGGAGTATTTTAGGGGTGTTTTTGATGAATTTCAAACCTTTAGAGACTAAAACTAGTTTTATAAATTACGGTCCAACCGACCGATCCAACCAGTCAAACCGAAAACCGGACCCTTGCATGGGTCATTGTCCGGTCTGGTTTTCAGAACATTATTTTTACTTAAACATCTTCAAAATGCATGTTTGAATATTGTAAAGAGATTGTTATGTTCCTATGGGTAAATGATGGTTCTTTATGATGTAATATAGTGTTTGAGATATGGCGAATTATGGAGGCCCATATAATCTCTTTTAACATTTGTTGTGAGTTTACGTAGTTGTGTTGAAATTTTACCTGTTGATTGGCTGATAGCTAGGTATCAATTCTAAAATCTTATATTTCAATTTTGTATTTAAAAACACGAAATTATAATTAAAATTCTTAAGAAACTTTTAATATATATTAAGACAAGTTTATGATATTCTCAACATTTTAGAGGACTAGCTTCGTGCATGCAAGGAATTTTTTTTTTTTTTTTAAAAAGAAAAAGATTTTTGTTTGTTTTAATCATATACTATAAAATAAACTGTTTGTATTTTTGTGATCATTCCAACATATTTTACAATTTTCTTGAGGGAAACAAGGGAGAGTAATTTCTTCAGGGATGAGAATTCCATTTATCAAACTAGTTACTTCGGGGCGATGCAGAGTTTAATTGAGAAACTCCATATTTATAAACAATGTAATGGAATTCAGAGCTATCAAGTGGGAGCTCAATGTTACTATTTATTTCAATATGAGGAAGATTTAGTGCAATGTGAATGCTGCCTCTTATGACTTGACTTAAGATTACATATCGAATTGTGCCATTAAGTGTGAATTAAGTGTGCGTAGGATGAATTTTCTCTGCCCTATAGTTAACGTAGGGCTCAATATTTTTATATTATGGCATTTTTAACTTTTTAGAAAGCTCCAAAAGACTTGGGTCAACTAGTCTTCTTCCATCATTTTTAATTAATATTTTACTCAAAAGAAAAATTAAAAATAAAAACAAAAAGAGATTATGGGTATGTTTAAGCATTCTTTATATTGAAAAATCTTTATGGGATTGTCAACCAAAAAAAATTATTTAATTATAAGAATGGGTTTGTAAGAAAAAAAAAAAAAAAATTGTTGAATCGCAGCTTTTGGTTGGATTTGTTTAAAATTTTAGTTAAATGTAATCGGAGATGCAACTAATTAATATATTTACAATGAACATTAAAGAAAAAAATGAGATTACAATTAAAATATCTTTTTAATACTTTAAGAAGTAATTTATTTGAGATTCTTTGCATTTTATTATTATTATAAATTATTCCTTATTTTTCTTTTCTTTTTTCCCAAATTTAAAAAAATGAAATAAAATTCTTATCTTTGTATCCTTTTTTTTATTATTATTAAAAGGGGTGTTTGGTCTAGTTTGCACGTATTTTAATAAACCCCCAGAGTCCATTTCAAGCCCAATAAACTAAGGAAGTTGCAAATATAGTAAATGATCATTTTATGAAACTCAAACACAAGACCTTTAGGTAATTTGCCTAAATTGCTAAAGTCTTGCTGCTCGACCGCAAGACTAGTGATTGTAGACTTTGTCTCAATTATTTTATTTGTTCATGATTTTTTGTTTTTCAAAAATAATTTAAATTTCCATAAGCCTTGTGGAGGTGGTTTGGTATTGCAAGATCGTCAATTTATTTAAATGCTGGATGATTTTGACCCCAATCAATTGTAAAAGGACATTCCTATTTTGGTTTCAGAAATACTCAGTTTTATCCTCATTTTTTGAATTCAAGCGTTAAACTTAACTGTAAAAAAATAACATTGTCAATTCATCTCACATATATAACATTATGAAGACAGAAATCCTAATTTAACATTATGAATTATCAAAATTACCCTTTTATGGTTAAATTTTAACGCCTGAATTCGAACATCAGATGTTTTCGAACCAAAGAAAATGTTTTCTTATGATAGATTTGGTGGGCAAAATGTCAAGCAGCCTTTTTCCAAATGCTGGGTCCCATATGGGCCTTATTAGGACTCTTATATGTAGCCCATAAAATACATTTTCCCCTTGCTACTGCAATTAGGCTTTTATAGCAAAATGCTCGTACAACATTGACTTGAGAGTTTAGCCTTCTTAATTTATCATGTGGGTTGTCCAATGTAAATGGTGCATGCCACATCATCAATTTTATTGCTCTAACATACATTTTCAGCATACTAACTTGAGCAACTTTACTGAGCATACCAAAAATTTTCCCAGATTTTTAAATCAAAACAAGTTATCAGATGTGAAATGTAAACTTAAGAAGCATAATTTTAAAACTGTAATAATAAGAATAACATCAGCTTAAAGTTTTATTAGCATCATCCTTGGATATTAAGAACATGGAACTTAGTTTTATGAAGTACATGATTGAAGACAGTTCAGATGTAAGAATGATACTCTCTTAAATGTTAGTACAAGATCTTCGACTAGATGGAATTCCAATTAACAAGTCTTGCATCTTCAATGAATAATTTCAACTCGCTTGAGGAATAAAACCAAAAAGATTGTTACCATGGCAAGTCAACCTCTATAAGTTGCTCAAATTATTAAAAGAAGGAGGGATAAAGCCACTAAACTGATTTCTGCTTAATTCTAAATAAATAAGAGACTGCAAGTTTCCTATGTCATTAGGAATTGATCCAGAAAGTTGATTTTTGTTCAACTGAAGAAGGATGAGGTTTTTCAAACCACCTAGTGGTGCTAGAATTGAATCAGAAAGATTGTTAGAGTAAAGGCTTAATTCTGAGAGAGAAATAGTATTTCCTAATTCCTGAGGAATGGAACCAGAAAATTGGCTTTTGAACATGTACAATATAGTTAGGTTTACAAAACTTGAAGGGATTGAACTAGTTAAGCTATTGGTATCTACATCAAGTTCAACGAGATTGGAGAGGTTTCCCATCTCTAGAGGAATTGAACCAAAAAGTGAATTATTGAAAAGATACAAAATACCCAAATTACTCAAAGAAGCAAGAATTGAACCATCCAAATGGTTAGCAGACAAGGTAATTCATTAAAGGAACTCAGTTGGCATAATTCTTGTGGAATTGAGCCATTTAACTAATTATCACCTAGGTGGAGGGTTTCTAGCTCTCCTAGGAGGGTAATTTCAACAAGAATTTTCCCGTAAAACTGATTCATTGACAAGTCAAGATACTTCAATTTTGAGAGATTACTTATTTGTGTCAGGATAACACCAAAGAGTTCATTTGTGCCAAAATAAATGTATACAAGATAGGGAAATGATGAGAATGACAATTCATCGAGCGTACCTTTTAAACCTGAAATAGAAACGTTAAATCTATAAATTCTTCCTACTAGGTTACAAGAAATTCTAGACCAAGTACAAGGGCTTGTTCTGTTTCCGAGTTGAGTAGAATTATTGGTGGCATTTATAGGAGAAAGAGTCCATAAAAAGAGGAGAGAATGGTTTTGGTTTTGGTTTTGGTTTTGAAGGTTGGCTTTCCATTTGAGAAGAGATTGTGCTTCTTGAGTGGAATCAAAAGCAACACTAAGTTGAAAATGTAGCACAATAAAGAGCATGAAGAGAACAAGGTAAAATAATTTCTTGAGCGATGAGAATGTCATTTTTGAAACTACTTAATTTTATGCAATGCAGAGCCTAATTCAGAACTCATATATTTTATAAACAGAGTTTGGAACAATCAAGTCAATTAATACATGTTTGAGTCAATAGGCAATCTTTGTGGTGTTGCATAAAGTAGATCAATATGAAAGCATCCGTTTAGTTTTGTATAGGTCAATGACCTTAATTGACTTGATTGTTCCAAACTCTGTTTATAAAATATATGAGTTCTGAATTAGGCTCTGCATTGCATAAAATTAAGTAGTTTCAACAATGGCATTCTCATCCCTCAAGAAATTATTTTACCTTGTTCTCTTCATGCACCATACTTGAACAAAGAATAGAAAAGCTTACTGCATTCCTTGTTTTCCTTTTTGTTTTTCTATAACTCAAAAGCTTCACACGAATGAAAAGGGGAGATGATTACAGTTCTCAAAAATACAACCAACTACCACAAAATAAAAAATGGAGAAATAATCACTGCCACATATTTTTACCAGTCCCAACAACTCCTACAGTCTTTAAAAATAAATAAAAATAAAAATAAAAAAATCTTCTTTACACATTTAAGAAAAGTTCCCAATGTCTTGGGTTAAGATAAAATGGACCAGGCTTTCATTTTCCTTGGGTTGCTAATTTGGACTTTGTAATGGGCTGGAGTTGATCTTTAACACTTCCCTTGAACACTAGCTTTCACTCTCCTCTCTCTACACCATGCCAAGTTGACAACGAAAGTTTTTGAACTTCCCACTACTCAAACCTTTTATGAACAAGTCTACAACTTGATCATCCGTTTTGATTTGCCTCGTCTCAATCTCTTCTTGCAAAGCTTTTTCTTTGATAAAGTGATAGTGCACTTCCACATGTTTAGTTCTTGAATGAAAAACTAGATTCTCTACCAAGCGAATTGCTAACTAGTTATCACAAAAAAATGGAACTGCATAGTCTATTGGTTGATTGAGATTAGTCATCAGTTGTATAAGCCATGTACTCTCTTGAGTTGCCATAGCTACTACTCGGTACTCTGCTTTTGTGGTTGACAATGATCCTGTTGGCTGTCTCTTGCTACACCAAGAAATCGTTCTAGAACCAAGCTTAAACATGTACTCGATTGTTAATCTTCTGGTGTCATGAATGCATAGTCATCATCACAATAACCAACTAGTTTGCATTCTTCATCTTTTTTATATAAAAGACCATAATCAATTGTACTTTCTACATATCTCAATATCCGCCGAACTGCTTCTAAATGAGACTTCTTTGGATTTTGCATGTACCGACTCATCACACCAACTGCATAAGAAATATCAGGTCGAGTTAAGGTCAAGTAAATCATACTACACATCGTCTCATCTTCCAAGTCTTTGCCTCCATGGGCACACATCTTGGCATTCAGTTTCATCGGTGTCAAGATTGGTTTGCATTCAAGCATTCCGAATTTCTTCAACAAATTGTTGGCATATTTCTGTTGACCGAGAAATATCCCTACATTTTTGCGATCAACCTGTAGTCCAAGAAAGTGCTTGAGTTGTCCAAGTTATTTCATTTGGAAGTGAATTGACAAGTTCTCCTTCGTTCGAAAAATTTCTTCAATGTTGTCACCAGTGATAATCAAATCATCCACATATACCAACACAATAGCTAGTTTCCCTCCATTAGCTTTGACAAATAAACTTGAATTTGCAGGTGTTATTGAATAATCACTTTGAGTGAGAAATTCAGCAATCTTACCATACCATACTCTTGGTGCTTGCTTCAATCCATATAGTGGGTTCCGCAGCTTACAAACATAATCAAGATGATCTTGGTTCTCAAAACCTCTTGGTTGAATCATATATATCTCTCAATCCAACTCCCCATGCAAAAAGGCGTTCTTCACATCCATTTGCCACAAGTTCCAATCTTTGTTGGTTACAAGTGCAAGTAGGACTCGTTCGGTTGTAAGCTTTGCCACTAGACTAAACGTTTTATCGTAATCTAATCTGTATGTTGAGAGAAACCTCGAGCCACCAATCAAGCCTTGTATCTTTCAATTGATCTATCTGGACGACGTTTTATCTTGTAAACCCATTTGCATGATATGGGTTTCACATCTCTTGGCTTTGGCACCAAATCCTAAGTCTGATTTTGCTCTAGCACAAAGATTTCTCCTCCCATAGCTTTAATCCGCTCAGAACTCTACAATGCTACTTCAAAGATCTCAATTTCTTTTGCAATTACTTCTTGTACTATAGTTGCGTTGGCGTATTTGGGATTGGTTTTCATATTCTAGTTGACCTTCAGAGTTGTGATGGTGGAGTTGATATTTTAGCTGCACTAGGTTCACCTTCTTCATCTGGTTGTTGGTACACACTAGTTTGTCAAGGATTATGAGTTTCCCTGACACTATCCCCATTGTATGAATCTTTACTTTCTTTTGAACTTGACCGGATTAGAGCAGTTTGTTCCCCAAACCTCTGTTGTAGCTTGTCTCTAAATTCCTTTGAGTCTGTTGTTGACTCCTTTTCTAAGGACCACCATGAAGACGCTTCATCAAACGCCACATTTCGTGATGAGTAACATCTTCCAGTTATAGGATCACAACATTTCCACCCCTTTCTTTAGCTGTCGTATCCTACAAAGATGCATCTAATAGCTTTCTTGTCAAACTTACGACGTAAATGATTAGGTACAAACACATAACATACACAACCGAATACTCGAAAGTAACTAACTGTAGGTTTCATATCCCAAAATTTCTCAAAGGGTGAAACAAATCCTAACCTTTGTTGAGGAAGTTTGTTGATCACAAAAGCTGCAGTCCTCATTGCTTCAGCCCAAATCCTTTCTGGTACATTCTTTGCATGTAACATACTCCAACAAATTTTTGCAAGATGTTGGTTCTTTCTTTTGGCTATACCGTTCTGTTGTAGTGTGTTGGCATAAGTGTATTGATGACATATTTGGCATTCTCGTAGGTATCAAGAGAAGTTGCCTGAGCTATATTCTCCCCCATTGTCTATGTGCACACAACAGATCTTCTTCCCCGCTCTACTTCAATTGTCTCTCTGAACTCTTTAAACTTTGAGAATGTGTCTGACTTTTCTTTCATAAGGAAAACCCACACATACATGGAGAAGTCATCAATGAATATCACCATGTACCACATTCCACCAACTGATTGTTGCTTAACAGGTCCAAACACATCAGAGTGTACTAACTCTAGTGGTTCCTTTGCTTTAAACTTCGATTCCTCGTGTGGTAATTGATGTGCTTTACCATACTGGCATCCTACACATACCGTATCTGTTCTTGCATCAAGCCGAGGAAGACCGTTAAGCATCAATTTCTTCATCATCATGCTTAGCTTAGAAAAGCTAACATGACCCAACCACATGTGCCATAAATCTACTATCTTGTTCCTTCTTGTCTTATCTACATATGCAAACTCTACTAACATCACGTAAACTGAATCCAGTCATTGTCTTTCCATCATCGGCTTTTTTGAGATTTTGAGGTCACGATACACCTTCATATCTTGTGGACCAAATAAGACATAGTAGCATGCTGATGTCAATTGCGCCACTGAGAGCAAGTTTTTCTTCATACCTAGAACATGGTAAACATCTTGAAGTGGTACTTGATTAGGACTATATTGGAGCGCAACTATAGTCTTACCAATGTAAGCAACCAGTAATCTTCAATTATCAATTGTCACCACAACACGATTTCTCTTGTATTATGATAGACTCTGTAATTGATGTTTATCACTTTTCATATGATTTGAGCACCCTAAGTTGACAATCCAATCATTCTCATAGTTGATCTACTCAGCCATCGTTATTGTGAGAGCTAACTCCTCCTCTTCCATAGCAAAAGATGCTTTAGCATCCCACTCATCTTCATTTTTCTCCTTTGGTTTGGAAGTAGCAACATTACTCTCAGCAAGCCTTTTGTTGGACCAGTAATCTTTTGCAATGTGTCCCGTCTTGCCGCAATTGTAACATTTTCTCTCAAATCTTTTACTGTTATCGTGATTCTTTAAAGCTCCCCCTAGATGAGAGCCTCCCTCTCCTTGATGACTTTATGCCTTGTCACCATCCTTTTTAAATCTGCATCCAACATGTTGTTTGAAGTTGCTTTTGCTTTTGTTGATATAGCGTGCTTCCTTGTACAATAGCAACAAAACTTCGGGATTCAAGCCTTGACCATGTACAAGTATTCTCTTTGTTCTAGTTTCCCCAATAATAGCGTTTAGTTCTAATTTAAAAATTTCGTGGCATATTGATTTTACCTTGTGGAAATACTAAGCAATCGTCATATCGTGTTGTGCAACTGATAGTAGCTCGTTTTCGAGAAGCTACAGTCTTGTATTGTTCTTCCTTGAAAAAAGTTTGATGAATGTGTCCTATGCTTCTTTCGGTGTTTTTGCTTCCCAATGTGCTCCAACATTTCATCTTTAATTGTGGTCTTTAGGGCAAACATTTTTTTACCTACTTTGATTTTCCATTTACGCAAAATGCCATTTGCATCTTCTTCTGGCTGTGTAACTTCATTACCGCCAACAACCTCCCAAAGGTCTTGACCTTGTAGGTAAGACTCCATACATGTCGCCCACTTGTCGTAGTTATCGTTGTTTAGCTTCTTGACTCCAACTACTTGAAGGTTTGTGCTAGCAAGATTTCGACAATACCGAACAAGCTTGATCAAAAAACTTGCAGAGTACTAAACTCCTCACGACTCAAGATAGCTCCACCAAAGGGTCCCTAGCTGTCCCACTTTGATACCAAATGTTGACTCAAACATGTATATTAAAACATTTCTACAGCACTCAAAAACACCATACTTGAACAAAGAATCGAAAAGCTTACTGCATTCCTTGTTTTCCTTTTTGTTTTTCTACAACTCAAAAGCCTCACACGAATGAAAAGGGGAGATGATTACCGTTCTCAAAATTACAACTACCTACCACAAAATAAAAAATGGAGAAATAATCGTTGCCACATATTTTTACTAGTCCCAACAACTCCTACAATCTTAAAAAAAATATATTCTTTACACGTTTAAGAAAAGTTCTCATTGTCCTGGGTTAAGGTAAAATGAACCAGGCTTTCATTTCCTTGGGTTGCTAATTTGGCCTTTGTAATGGGTTGGGGTTGATCTTTAACATTGCCGTCATGACTTAAAATCTTATGGTCACTATTAAGTCAATTAATATAAGGTTTTTGTCTTTTACTTAAACATCTTCAAAATGAATGTTTGAATATTGTAAAGAGATTGTTATGTTCGTCTCGGTAAATGACTGTTCTTTATGATGAAAATGATTGATATAGTGTCTGAGATATGGTGAATTATGGAGGCCCATATAATCTCTTTGAACATTTGGTTTCAATTTACATAGTTGTGTTGAAATTTTACCAGCTGATAGCTAGGCGTCAATTCTGAAATTTTATATTTCAATTTCGTATTTCAAAACACGAAATTATAATTGAAATTGTTTAGCAACTTTTAATATATATTAAGACAAGTTTACGATATACTCAACATTATAGGCAGTGCAGAGTTTAATTGAGAAACTCCATTTTTATAAACAATGTAATGGAATTCAGAGCTATCAAGTGGGAGCTCAACGTTACTATATATTTCAATATGAGTAAGATTTAGTGCAATATGACTGCTGCCTCTTAAGACTTGACTTAAGATTACTTATCGAATTGTGGCATCTCCAACCCATTGCACCAAATTGATGCAAATTTTGGTGTAAAATACTATTATATCTTCAATCCATTACACTAACTATTATACAAAAAAGAATATTCTTTAGAATATTTCTAAGAATATTCTCTTTCTTTTTATTTTATTATAATAATCAATGATTAATCTATTTCACTTATTATTTTTTGTATATATTAATTAAATATTGAGAATGATATTTTTATTAAATAATAATTACTTTGAAATTATACTAATTTAATAAAATTCAGCTTTTATTTAATCAAATAAATATTACATGTAATATAAAATGATACAAAAAAAAAAAAAAAAAAAACAACAACAACATAAAAGTAAAATTTCATATTGATAATAATTTAATTTTCCGAATTAGTATGTTCTTCCCACAAATGATCAATTAATGCATTTCGAAGAGTATGGTGAGCCTCTGTATTGTCCATTCAAGCTCAAAAAGATGTGTTGTCCATTCAAGCTTAAAAAGATGTGTTGTCCATTCAAGCTTAAAAAGATGTGTTGTCCATTCAAGCTTTTTAGATTTAGTGTTTTTAAATTAGTGTTAATTTTTATTTTGACTTATTTTAGTTTAATATTTGCATTGAATAAAGTTTTATTTTTAATTTTTTATCATTTTTTGAATTATATCATTATTATGAATGTATTATTATAAATAATAATCAAATTAAATTAAATACAAATAATCAAATTTGGTGTGATTTTTGGTGTAAAATTTAATAATAAAATTAACTTAACCAAAATAATAATAATAATGGTGCTATAGTGCCACGCCAAATTGGCGTGGCGCTTAGCACTGGGTTGGAGCTCAAACCCACGCCATTTTGGTGTTTTTTATACTAAAATGGCTTGGGTTGGAGATGCCCTTAAGTGTGCTTAGGATGAATTTCCTCTGCTCTATAATTAAGGTTGGGCTCAATATTTTTATACTCTGGCATTTTTACTTTTTAAAAAGCTCCAAAGACTTGGGTCAACTAGTCTTCTTCTACCATTTTTTCATTAATATTTTACTCAAAAGAAAAATTAAAAATAAAAATAAAAAGAGATTATGGGTATGTTTAGAGCATTCTTTATATTGAAAAATCTTTATGGGATTGTCAACAAAAAAAAATTATTTAATTATAAGAATGGGTTTGTAAGAAAAAAAAAAAAAATTGTTGAATCGCAGCTTTTGGTTGGATTTGTTTAAAATTGGTGCAACTAATTAATACATTTACAATGTGATTGGTATTACCATGCAATTAAGTGAAGACCAGAACTGAGAATTTCTAATATAAAAAGCGTCTTATTAGGATTAGTCCTGGACGAAATTTTTTACAACCAAAGTTGAAAGAGGACCTCCATAATTGTCTCTCGAATTTTAAATTAGTTTAAATGAATTAGTTTATATTATACATTTTGACAAAGATGCATAATAGTATCAAAGTTTGGAGCTATCCAGATTTCTACGGTGGCTGAGACTTCTAATTTGGGTTGTGGACTTTGTCTCAACTATTTTATCTGTTCATGATTTTTGTTTTTCAAAGATAATTTAAAATTTTCATAAGCCTTAGTGGAGGTGGTTTGGTATTGCAAAATTGTCAGTTTATTTAAACGCCCTATGATTTTGACCCTAATTTATCGTATAAGGACATTTCCTCTTTAATTTCTGAAATACTCAATATTATCCTTATTTTCAGAACACCTTTTATATATATATCACATTATGAAAACAGAAACAACGCTACAAACACCTGTGTTTTTACATCGAAATTTTGTACCGGCCTACGTGTCTCCTGACTCAGACCATTTAACGCATTTAACATTATTGAATTTTTTTTTAAATATAAAAATTTAAAAAAAAAATATGAAATGTAATGGACGCCCGTCCATAAGGAATTGACGGCCGTCCTTTTTTTTTGAACGGGCGTCCCTACTCTAATTAAAAAGCTTCAAGCTTCAAGTCCTAACTTCTCATCTTCCATAACCTTCTGCAACTCACCCTACATTGTTTCAAAGCTCATAACCAATGGCTTCTTCTATGCCTTCCTCTACTTCTTCTTTTTCTACAGCTTTTCACGCTTTCGCACAACCCAAAACACACCCCACTTCTTCTCCATTAACCCATGCTGCAAAAAGGCAGATTTAGATGACCCAAGTGAAGATTTGATGGAGGGAGTCAATGAAGAAGCCATGGAAGGCCATGAAGAAGAAGAAGTGGCGTCAAAAAAGCACATGGGTTGTGCGAAAGCGTGAAAGACATTTTTTTTTTTTTTTTTTATATATTTTGGTTATAGCATTTTTGACTTCCTGGCAGAGAAAAGAAGCTTTACCTGTTTCGGTGTAATTTTTCGATACAATTTTTTCGGTGGATATAGCATTTTTGAAACAGAAAACTTAATCTAACATTATGAATTGTCAAAATTTCCCTTTCACGGTTAAATTTTAAGCCCTGAAAATGTTTTCTTACAATACATTTGGGGGATCAAAATGTCATGCAGACTTTTTTTTTTTGTTTTTTTTTTTTTTTTCAAATGCTTGATCTCATATGGGCCTTATTAGGCCTCTTATATGTAGCCCATAAAATACATTTTCCCTTTGCCACTGCAATTAGGCATACCAAACATTTCCCCAGATTTTTAAATCAAAACAAGTTATCAGATTTGAAATATAAACTTAAGAAGCATAATTTTAAAACTGTAATAATAAGAATAACATCAGCTTAAAGTTTTATTAGCATCATCCTTGAATATTAAGAACATGGAACTTAGTTTTATGAAGTACATGATTGAAGACAGTTCAGATGCAAAAATGATACTCTCTTGAATATTAGTGCAAGATCTTCAGATGGAGTTCCAACAAGCCCTGCATCTTCAATGAATAATTTCAACTCGCTTGAGGAATAAAACCAGAAAGATTGTTACCACGGAAACTCAACCTATGTAAGTTGCTCAAATTATTAAAAGAAGGAGGGATGAAGCCACTAAGTTGATTTCCACCACAGAGTAGATCCTTAAGAGATTTCAAGTTTCCCATTTCTGTGGGAATAGATCCACGAAGTTGATTACCATACAATTGAAGAAATTTGAGGTTTCTCAATTTTCCGAGTTCCTTGGGAATGGAACCAAAAAGCTCATTGTTGAACATGTACAATGCAACCAGGTTGGAGAGGTTTCCCATCTCTGGAGGAATGGAACTAGAAAGTTCATTCTCATTAACACCCAACCGAGACAACTTACTTAAATTTCCCAAAGAAGAGGGAATTGAACCATTAAGTTGATTTGCACCTAACTCTAAATCAACAAGGTTTTTTAAGTTTCCTATTTCCATTGGAATAGAGCCAGAAAGTTGATTATCATACAAATAAAGATATTTGAGATTTCTTAAACCACCTAGCGAAGTTGGAATCGAACCTGAAAGACTGTTGCGATAAAGGCTCATATCTGTGAGAGATTCTAAATTTCCGAATTCCTGAGGAATAGAACCGGAAAGTTGGTTCTCGAACATGTACAACACGGTGAGCTTTCTTAGTTTCCCAAAACTGGAAGGAATGGTGCCTGTTAAATAGTTGGCACTCATGTAAAGTACAGCTAGATTAGAGAGGTTTCCCATTTCTGGTGGAATAGAACCAAAAAATAAATTATGGTGAAGACTCAACAGAGACAAGTTGATCAACTTTCCCAAACAAGAAGGAATTGAACCAATAAGTTTATTTTCACTTAAGTCTAAATCAATAAGGTATTTCAAGTTTCGTATTTCTATGGGAATAGAGCCTGAAAGTTGATTACTATATAAATAAAGATAGTTGAGATTTCTTAAACCACATATAGAAGTTGGAATTGAACCTGAAAGATTGTTGCTATAAAGGCTAATATCAACGACGGATTCCAGATTTCCTAATTCCTGCGGAATGGAACGGGAAAGCTGGTTCTCAAACATGTGCAACACGGTTAGCTCTCTAAGTTTCCCAAAACTGGAAGGGATTGGGCCAGTTAAATTATTGGTATCCATGTATAATTCAACTAGATTAGAGAGGTTTCCCATCTCTGGAGGAATGAATCCAGAGAGTGAATTATTATAAAGATATAACCAAGACAAGTTACTCAAGTTACCCAGAGAAGCAGGAATTGAACCTTCCAAACGGTTGCTGTATAGTGCAAGATCATTAAGAGAACTCAGCTGGCCTAGTTCTTCAGGAATTGAACCACTCAACTGATTCTCAACCAAGTGGAGCGTCTCCAAATGTGTTAAGAGACCAATTTCTGATGGTATTTTCCCGGAAAACTGATTAGTTGACAAGTCAAGGTACTTTAGTTTGGAAAGGACACCAATTTGATATGGGATGGAGCCAAAGAGTTCATTAATGCAAAGATCCAGATATGCAAGATGTGGAAATGATGAGAATGACAATTCATCAAGCGTACCTTTTAAACCTGCAGCGGACAGGTTAAATTTATGGACTCTTCCCGCATGGTCACAAGAAATCCCAAACCAAGTACAGGGGCTTATTTTGGTTCTGAGTTGGGTAGAATTATTAGTGGCATTAGCAGGATAAAGAGTCCATGAAGAGAGGATATTCTGGGTTTGAAGGCCGGCTTTCCATTTGAGAAGAGCTTGAGCTTCTCGAGTTGTATCAAAAGCAACACTGAGTTGAAAATGTAACGCAAGAAGCAGGATACCTAGGGAGAATAATATATTGAGGGATGAGAATGCCATTGTTTAAACTAGTTAATTTTGTGCAGCACACAGAGTAATTCAGAAACTCCATATCTATATACAAGATAATGGAATTTAGAACTGTCGAGGCTTAGAAAAAAATAGTCTTTGCACCATCTTTCACTCCAAGTTTTTGTTGATTTTTTGAGTCATCTTTACGTACAAGAAGGTTTATGCAATTTTTCTTTCAGATAGAAAATTGTAGAAAAAGTGGCTTAAATAGTGTAAAGTTGTATTCACATGTATTTGGTGTATAACTCATAAATGCCATGCATTTTCCTTCACCAGGTTCACACGATCTTTCTCTTGATGAAAGATAAACTTTTTGGGTGGTAATAAATGCCACCCGAAGCAAAATTTTAGCATCATGTCTCCCAACATGTCAAAATTCTCATACTTGGTGGCTTCACAAATTCACACGCCGGATTTTGTACCGAAAATCTTGACAAGTTTTGGCCTTCCCTTTACTATAAATACGGGTGCATTTTGAGGAGAAGTTCACACACATTCTCAAGCAATACAAACATTAGAGACCGAGAGCTTGAGTTAGAGAGATTAGAGTGTTGAGAATGTGAGAGATATTAAGTGTATTTGGGATTTGGAATTGAGAGTTTCACCAAATGTAGTATACTCTATTTTGTTAGTGAAATTCTTTTTTTATCTTCGCACGTGAACGTAAGCTAAAAGACTGAACCACGTAAATTATTTTGTATATTGTGTAAGTTATTATTTTTTTTCTATTTTTCTTACCATTAATTTTATTCATGGGTTGGGTCTCTCACAACAAAAATAACAGATTATATTTTCACACCAGATAACATCTTGATTTCTTCATAAAATAAGATATTAAAGTAAAGAAAATACTTAAACTTGCTTAGTTCACGGTGTAGTCAATTTGGGTCATTATCATAGTGTATACATTTTCTCAAGTGCGTGTTTGAAAACATTCATCTTTCTGTAAGACACGGCTTGACGTTATGGAATTTTAACTTAATTGTGAGACTCAAACACTTGAGTCATGTCTTCTTCTATCATTTTCAATTTGTTATTATTAAGAAAAAAAAAATTATGGTTTTCTTATAGTGTTTTATATTAAGAAATATTTATAAGATTGTGCAATCACAGTCCTTATACCTTTTTTAGAGGTGACATTCAGTTTGATAACCTACTACTAATCCTTCTTTGGCTTCTGGTAAATCTAAACGCAATCTCTCGTATTCCACTAGGGAAGAAATTGTAAAATCATTAAACTCTATGGGTTAATGCCACAAATTCCACCCCAAAAACCATATTTTGATTAAACGCCAACTATATTAACTATATTTGAACTGTTAGATAATCATAGTTGGTGATAGCATTATTGTTCCCATCGCTATTGTAAAACCATACATGAGATTTTCACCTCATAGTTGAATTTTTACAATTTAATTATTGTTAAATTTTAGTAGATTATGAGAATAAATTTGCAACAAAAACTTAGTTAATGGTAGCTTTTCGGTGGATTTCAAAGTCATATTTAGTTCTATAGAATTTTTAATATCTATATCTCTGGGAAAATTATTTTTATGATTAATATGTAATCATGCTTTCATCTAGTATCTTATAATGTTTAACAGTATTTTGTTTATTTATAATTGCCACTAATAAGAAAAATGGCCCCCTAACATCTCCTGTTTCAAACTTTTAATTTTTAGTTTCTTGTTAATGGAGTCACTACTACCGTACTACACATGAAAGAGCAATGAAGTTTCAATTAATATGTCCATGTCCAGAATTGCAATGTTAATGATTTGATTCAAACATTACAGAAACATCTTATAAATTAAGAATATTACTTAATCTTAGAAGCAATTCACATTCAATTCAAAGTTGAGCAAGGACCTCCATAATTGTCTCACGAGCTTGAAATTTGATCCTAATAGGCCTCTCCTCTGGCTTGTTCATGTTATTTTAGAAGCAGGAATTGGACCGTGTAAATGACTTTCTGTACAGAGCAAGTTCACTAATTAAGAGAATTTAGCTGGCCTAATTCTGCAGGAGTTGAACTATTCAGCTGATTCTCAACCAGATGGAGGGTCTCTAGATGTGTTAAGAGGCCAATTTTCTGAAGGTATTTTCCCGGAAAACTGACTACTTGACAAATCAAGGTACTTAAGCTTAGAGAGATTACCGATGTGCGCCGGGATGGAACCAAAGAGTTCATTAATGGCAAGATCAAATGATGAGAATGATAATTCATCAACGAGACCTTTTAAANGTCAACCTTCCCTTTTTCTCAAGTATTGCTTTTACTATATCTGTAATAAAATAAAAAAATTAAGTAAATAACCATACATATTTCATTTGACCGAAAATATTCACTAAAGCAAACTCATAGAATAAAAATAATTACATATGTGGTAGGATGACAAAAATAACTGCTAATGTATTACCTAGATCTCCGCTCAGGACTGCCGCATGCAAAGCCGTCTTCCCATCGGTGCCTTCATGAGAGGCTGATTTACAAGTCTCTAGTATTTTAGTCACTACATCGAGAGATCTTCCCTCGGCAGCGATGTAAAGTGGAGTTTCGCCGAAATTATTAGTAGAATATGAAAATTCAGGGTCTTCTTTGGTTAATATTTCCACCACACCGATATAGTTATTCCGCACGGCCTCGTGCAAAGCTGTGTCTACCTCATTATTCTTCATCCTCAACATCTGCTGCTTGGCACCTACCCCACTTTCTAGCTCTTCACCTTGAGATTCTGCAAGCTCAATAAGAACTTCCACTATAGCAACATGTCCACATCTTGCAGCAAGATGTAGTGTCGTATCTCCATGTGCATTACGTTGTAGTAGTAGTGATGGACATATCTCAAGGATTTCCTTCACAAACTCCCTTGATTTTGGGATTGGACTTGGGGACGTGATATAAATATCAACGATTGTATTTTTGATTGGTGTTACTAAAAGGTTAAGATGTTGATTGGTTTCCTTGAAGAGTTCAATATTACCCTTAAATGCGGCCTCGTACAGACAAGGATCAATCTCGCGATTGCTGCCATCTGAAACTAAATCCATTGGAAAGCGTGATAGAAGTTTGGAGTTTGGTAGAGGTTTTTGTAATGCCCTGTATTTTTTGGATTTCATTAAATTTTATTTTATGATTTTTGGAGTAAAGTGTAAGAATTTGAAACTTTTATGGGGTAGAGTTTAATATCCGAAACAAGAGGGGACTGAAGAAATTCGCCGAGATATTTTGGTGAACATTATCCATTGTTCCGCTCAAAATAAGTGGTGAAGAAGAAGAGAAAGAATAAGGGAAGAAAAACTCTAGAAATGTTGATTAAAAGTTGTGTCGATGTATTGGCAAGGATAAGTTTCCTTGAATTAGGATTATTGCTGATATATATAAAAAAAAAAAAAAAAAAATTAATTTAAAGTAATAATTATTAAGAAGGATATTCCCATTGACTATTCTTACTTAGGGCTTGCTTCAAGAAATTTAGTTCCGAGGCAACGTGGGGTGGTGGTCCCGCTGATGGGGTTAAATCAAAACATTCTATGATATTTGAATAATAATATCATTTATATTGTCAATCTCATATGTATCATGCCAAATCCCCTCAATCGAATCACTGTTCGTGATCAAGATTTTATTTTATCATCAATCCAATCACCGTTCACCTTCTTTATTTTTCTTATCCATTAATACATCTCTTTACTTGTACGACTTAAATGTCTATTCTCCCTTTAAAATTCAGAAAACCCCCAAAACAACAACTCTTTACTCAAGTTCTGAGTGAAGACCAAACAACATTTCATTGCTTCATTCTTCTTTTCCTTTTATTTAGATTTTTAAAATTCTTTCTTCAATTCTAAATGATGAAAAGGAAAAGTAAAATAGCTAGCCCTTTTAGGTACTTGAATATTTCCCAATAGTTCTGTCCATTTACAGTTATTGCTTCCGTGAACATAATAGCTAAATAATCCCAACGTGTTATATAAGGCAGATATTGTATAGTTGTTCGGTTTTCCGCAAACTTTTCCATCCTTAATTTTGTTTAAATTCGCAAGTTAAACAAGGATCAAACTATTGTTTAATTTTATGATATATAAGAGAACAATGAAAAATGATTATTTTAACATTTATCCATCCTAATTTATAACATTTCCAAAATATGATTGTTCCCCTGTGTTTGTTCAACAGAGTTTTGGTATGCATTGTACACTTGAGCAAAATGAGATGGCTGAAAGACTAAGTCCCAGTAGTAAAGATATGGTGAAATATTGATGACTAGAAATAATTTGTCTACTTCATTTTGAGTTAAAGTTTTTGAAAACCGTCTTTTTCCATATTAGCTAGAAATTTCTCGTAAGATGATACTCAAGTTTTAATTCATTAAATAAATAATTGATAGTTAATTTTTGGGCTGTTTGGAACTCAAGTTTAGTACATTAGTTATCTTGAAAACATTAAGGGTCAGTTTGGTTCGGGGTTAAAGTGACATTACTGGGGTAATATCATCTTATATTACTTGATTATCACGTTTGATTGTCAAGTAATATAAGATATCAGTAATCTTCAAATACCAATAGTGGTTATTATTGGTAATATAAGAGGTAATCTGATTACCTCCATTTTCTTAGGTTTTCTGAGATTACCAGGGTTATCTTTTTTTGTTACAATTTTATCCCTTATTAATAAAAATTTTGGACAATAATACCCCTACTTTAAAACAAATTTACATTAATATCTTATTTTAATTTTACCCTTGTTTAATTAAAATTTTAGACAATAATACCCTTATATTTAAAATAATTTACAGACCACCACTGCCACCAAGCAGCCACCACCACAGCCACCCAGCCACCACCGTCGACAGCGGGTCAACCACCACGGACCACTGTCGAAAAATTGTCGGAGTCCCTAAAAACACTGGAAATTCTGCGGGAGGCTCCGGGAGGCTTCGCTATGGCCGTTTTCGGCCATATTGATGGCCGAAAACGGCCATATCGGGCCAGATCCCTGGCCGATAACGGCCAGATCCCTCGATCTGGCCGTGACCAGACCTGGCCGTTAACGGCCAGATCTGGCCCAATATGGCCGTTTTCGGCCATCAATATGGCCAAAAACGGCCATAGCGGAGCCTCTTGGTCACGGTGACGTACTCACAGGCACATCCGGCGGTGGTTCGCGGTGGCGGCTGGAGGTGGGGGTGATTTCATCATAAATTAAAATTTTATATAAGCAGGGGTGTTTTAGCTAAATCTGAAATATTGGGGGTTAAAAAATTATTTAAAAATTAATAATAAAAATAATTTTATATTAATATTTAAAATGGAGACAATTTAGTAATTTAAATAGCATACCCACCAATTTATTCCCCATAACCAAACATATTAATATAACATACCCACCAACTAACCAAACATATTTTTCTAAAGATTCCCATTAATCTTTCAAGGTAATCTATCTTTTCAGTAATTCAATATTCCCAGTAATCTAACATTCCTGAACCAAACGCCCCGTAAGTTTTATAGGTTAATAGTTTGTATCATGGCACTAAGATTATTAAAGCTATTAAAGTTGATAAAATTGATATAGATAAATATCTCGTATGAAGCTTTTTTTCAAGGTTTTCAACTCGTATTGAAAGTTTATAGTAGAAGGGGACTTATCATTGGGTGCCAATACTTGGAGCTTTTGCTGCTGTTGCTATGGCATTTTCAGCTGGCGCCATCTGCCAGCTCCATCCTGTTTCTTTCTTTTTCATTTCATATGTGCAGCATAATCCAACATCTTAAATGATAATTAAGGAAAAAGAAAATCAACTGCAGACATTACATTATTTTGCAGAACTATGATGTGCAATTTTTGTGGCATTTGATAATGTTTTATCGCGGAATGACAGTTCTCAACGACGGTAGGGTCAGAAGCCCTATATTGACCCGGAACAGCACCCAAACACCTGCCCGCCAACTGTTGGATAAAATTCCCCAACCAACCAAAACACACTCCATTAGGTGGGCTTGAAAAGAAAACCCTAGTTCTTTGCAGCGGTCGGCGGGCAATCAGGGTCAGGGAGGTTGGGCGTTTTGGAGGGTGGACGCCGGACATCGGAACGGAAAGTTGTGAGATTTGAGGGTTAGGGTTACTTGAGCTGGCTAGTCAATTTTCTTCAAAATCGAAGCTTTTCACCACTTTCATTCACTCTGGACAAAGCTCTAATACCAATTATGTAGCTAGGCTGATTTTTTCAATTCAACCACCAACACACACCACACAACACAACAAATTTCCAAGAAAACGAGTAAAAAGTGGAGCTCAAACTCCGAGGAAAACAACTTGAAAATTTCGTCTAAAACAGAGCAACTTTTTGGGAAACTAAAAGGAGAAGATTGTGGAAAGTTCAAGAGCTTTTTGCTCGCTCTTTTCTTCCAATCGGAACAGCTTTGTTCCTACGTTTGCTTCAATTTCTTATCTCACGATACGAAGTAAACAACAAATTTTTTAATTTATTTTCCTAAGACCCAATGGTGAGCCAACAAGTGGCTTCTCCCATTTCACAAGTTTAAACTCAAGTTAACAAAGTAAACCACACAAGTTAACTAAACCGCAGTTAAAAATGAAATGGATAAGTAACGGCACATTAAACATTTAATACTTTTACAAGCTAGCTATGTAGCCAAGAGATCTGGTTCTCATCATCATTATTTAAGTAATTCGAATTCCCCGGGTGAAACTAATTACAAGTTATATAGAAATTTATTGTCTGAAACTTCTCCAGGGCTATGGACCAGATTCTGCCCAATCTTTTACCATCTTGTAGAACAAATGCTTGAAAAGCTGCATTTCGAATTAGGACACTGGTACCCTGTTGGGGACCTTGTTCATTTTGGTAACCGCCTGGCATTGTGAAAGCTGCAGCGAAAGTTACTGTTGCTATGAGTACAGATACTACCATCAGTGAATCTTTTCTTTTCTCCCATTTACTGACATTTTCTTCGAATTTCCATCCGCTAAGTCCACGAATAACATCTCGTCGAAATGGTCCAACATCAACAACTTCCGACAATTCTTGGATTTCTTGCTGAAGTAGACATGCATGCATTGATAAATATTTAGAAGAATAACATGTAAAAATTAAAATATATACTAAATATGAAGAATTAATATGAATTAGCAAACCAATGTGTTTTTGCACTAATCAACGTTGACTAAATCACTTCCGAGAATGAGTCACACATTTAATACTTTGGAATTTTATATAGGGTTCAATGGTTTGGCTGAGGCAGCACAAATAATGAGAGCTGTCATATTTGTGAGTCTCTAAGGATTAGTAGTTCTACTAATTATGAGACTTAAGTTAGGAGGGCACTTACCTTGAGCTCTGCAGACCCATAAGTTAATATGTCTTTGACACTATCATTTTTCTTGTTGAGAAACAGACTATGACCCGTAAGTACTCCTTCAAGCAGGGCGTCTCTAGGAACCTAGGTAGAAATTATTTTAGGCCTTCTAATAATATAAGCATATATTAAAAAAATTATTTTTATTATTATTATTATTTTTTTTTTTTTCTTTTGAGATGAAAAATCACTAGGAGAGGTGGATAGCAATCGACAGGCTAACAAGGTTAGATTGGTGGGGGGTTTTGGAGAGTAGATGTTAGAGAAGTGATGAGTAGTGAAATGGGTGATTTCCAATGCCAAGATTGATAAGAAAATGCTTGAGAAGTCACGGGCCAAAAGGTATCGATGGTCGGCGATTGACAGAGTAAACGGATAAGGTATGATAGGGGTTTTGATGAGAGGGCTGAGGGGAGGAAGATGGTGGTGTCGGGGAGGACCAACAATATCGAGTACATGCCAAAAAGGCTGGAACTGGTTGTCGTGTAGTGGAGTTGGGTTGCGAGATTCATCAAAAATTAGTCAAATCGAGGGCTATCAAGGTTGGAAAATGATAAAATGATGATTTCGATCGATTTTGGTGAGAAAATCGATCGGAACCAAAATTGACCGAAATTAACTCCAAACCACTGGCGGAAGAAGAGGGCTGGAGATGATTTATGTGAATGTCAAATTTTGGGATTGAATTGGGGTTGAGTAATTTGAGATATGTAAATGACTATTTTAGTCTTCCATTGTTAAAAGAAATTCAATGTGTTAATTTAGGAGTATAAACATAATATATAAAACTAGAGGTACAAACTTGCTATTTTGTTAAACTTTGGGTGGAAATATATGTAAAAAGTTTATAATAAATTTTGACTTTTTTGGCTTTTTTTTTTTTGACCCCTTAGCTTAGATAAGAAATTATAAACCATTTTTATTTTTGTAAGATATTCAAAATAAAAAAAAAAATTATAAAAAATTTGGGCCCCCAATTTTTTTGGGGTCCTAGGCAGGTGCCTCACCTGACTACCCCTTAAGCCGGCCCTGACTCCTTCTATGCCGTCGTCACTCGTCATACCTGCGGGTAAATTCACTAGAAGAAACAGCAAGCACATGAATAGGAGTATTCCCTTTTGCATCCTTCCTGTTTAAAAGACTTCTTTTAATATTAGTATTAAGCAATGGTTTTTTAAGGAAACCATTTAATGCCTTAATACTTAATCTACACATGGCAAAGTGAAGAAAATTCCGCCCCCTGTTATCAACCATTTCACGACAACCTGGACACCGAGCAATAAGCTCTTTCATTGCGCATTTACGCCCTTGGCTAGATGCCATATGAAGAGCTGTCATGTTTCTTTTTTGCTCTTCTTTGTACGCAGAAGATCTATCAATTTTTAAAAGCTCTTTGACAATTGAATCATGACCGTAATATGCAGCGTAATGAAGTGGAATCCACCCATTTTGGTTTGTTTCTTTTGTCAAGCTTCTCTTTTTCTCAAGTATTGCTTTTACTATATCTGTAATAAAATAAAATAAAAATTAACTAAATAATTATATATATATTTCACCAAAAATATTCACTAAAGCAAACTCATAGAATAAAAATAATTACATATATAATAGGATGACAAAAATAACTGCTCATGTATTACCTAGATCTCCGCTCAGGATTGCCGCATGCAAAGTCGTCTTCCCATCGGTGCCTTCATGAGAGGCTGATTTAATATATCTGTAATAAAATAAAATAAAAAATTAACAAAATAAACAAATAACTATATATATATATTTGACCGAAAATATTCACTAAAACAAACTCAGAGAATAAATAATGATTACATATATATATGATAGGATGACAAAAATAACTGTTCATGTATTACCTAGATTTCCGCTCAGGACTGCTGCATGCAAAGCCGTCTTCCCATCGGTGCCTTCATGAGAGGCTGATTTACAAGTCTCTAGTATTTTAGTCACTACATCGGGAGATCGTCCCTCCGCAGTGATGTAAAGTGGAGTTTTGTCGAAATTATTTGTAGAATATGAAAATTCAGGGTCTCCTTTGGTTAACATTTCTGCCACACCGATGTAGTTATTCTGCACGGCCTCGTGCAAAGCTGTGTCTCCCTCATTATTCTTCATCGTCAGCATCTGCTGCTTGGCACCTACCCCACTTTCTAGCTCTACACCTTGAGATTCTGCAAGCTCAATAAGAACTTCCACTATAGCAATATGTCCACATCTTGCAGCAAGATGTAGTGGCATATCTCCATGTGCATTACGTTGTAGTAGTAGTGATGGACATATCTCAAGGATTTCTTTCACAAACTCCTTTGATTTTGGGGTTGGACTTAGAGATGTGATATAGATATCAATGATTGTATCTTTGATTAGTGTTACTAAACGATTAAGATGTTGATTGGTTTTCTTGAAGGGTTCAATATTACCCTTAAATCCGGCCTCGTACAGACGAGGATCAATCTCGCGATTGCTGCCATCTGAAACTGAATCCATTGGAAAGCGTGATAAAAGTTTGGAGTTTGATCGAGGTTCTATAATGTCCTATATTTTTTTGGATTTTATTAACTTTTATTTTATGATTTTTGGAGTAAAGTGTAAGACTTTGAAACTTTTTTGAGGTTCTGTAATGTCCTGTATTTTTTGGATTTATTAACTTTTATTTTATGATTTTTGGAGTAAAGTGTAAGTCTTTGAAACTTTTATGGGGTAGAGGTATAACCAAAACAATAGGGGACTGAAGTAAAATTCGCCAAGATATTTTTGTTAACATTATCCATTTGTTCGCCCAAAATAAGTGGTCCATTTGTTCGCTCAAAATAAGTGGTGGAGAAGAAGAGAAAGAAAAACGGAAGTAAAACTCTGGAAATGATGACTAAAAGTTGTGTCGGCGTATTGGCAAGGATAATTTTCCTTGAATTAGGGTTATTGTTGATATATATATATAATATATTAATTTAAAGTAATAATTATTAAGAAGGATATTTATTCATTATATATATATATATTTCCTTCAATACCTTAAACCTTTTTTTTTTTTTTTTTTTTTTTTTTTTTTTTTTTTTTTTTAATAAAAGGGATGAAAGATGGAATTAAACAATAAGAATTAAACAAGTAATGGATATTCCCATTGACTATTCTTACTTAGGGCTTGCTTTAAGGAATTTAGTTCCGAGACAACATGCTATGGGGTGGTGGCTCCGCTGATGGGGTTAAATCAATACATTCTAAGATAAAAGATTTGAATATTAATATCATCCATATTGTCAATCTTATAAGTATCATATCAAATCCCATCAATTGAATCACTGTTCACGACCAGAATCCTATTTTATCATCAATCCAATCGTAGTTCCCCTTTTTTCTTTTCCTTATGGATAAATAGATCTTTACTTATATGACTTAGATGTCTATTTTCCCTTTAAAATTCTAGAAAACCCCCAAAACAACAACTTCTTACTCAAGTTCTGAGTGAAGACCAAACAACATTTCATTGATTCATTCTTCTTTTTCCTTTTATTTAGATTTTTGAAATTCTTTCTTCAATTCTAAATGATGAAAAGGAAGTAAAATAGCTGGCCCTTTTAGGTACTTGAATGTTTCCCAATAGTCATGTCCATTTATAGTTATTTCTTTGGTGAACATAGTACCTGAATAATCCCAAAGTGTTACATAAGACAAATATTGTATAGTTGTTCAGTTTTCTGCAATTTTTTCCATCCTTAACGTTGTTTAAATTCGCAAGTTAAACAAGGATTAAACTATTGTTTAATTTTATGATATATAAGAGAACAATGAAAAATGATTATTTTAATATTTATCCGTCCTAATTCATAACATTTCCAAAATGTGATTGTTCTTCTGTGTTTGTTCAAAAGAAAGTTTTGGTATGCGTTGTACACTTAACGTAAAATGAGATGGCTAAAAGACAAAGTCCCATTAGTAAAGATATGGTGAAATATTGATGTCTAGAAATTAATAATTTGTCTATTTTTTTTGCGTTAAAGTTTTTGAAAATTGTCTTTTTCCATGTTGGCTAGAAATTTCTAGTAAGATGTTACTAGAATAATTTTAATGGAAATAATACAGTCATCGAAAGTAGTGCACCGAATTCATGCACCGAATAACGTGACAAAATCTTGACTATCGATTAATTATAACTTAATATTAATCGACAGTCAGGATTTTGTTACGTTATTCGATGCATTACTTTCGGTGACTGTAGCATTACTCTAATTTTAATCTTTGGGCTGTCTGGAAACTCAAGTTTAGTATATTAGTTATCTTGAAACACTAAAGTTTATAAGTTAATTGTTAAATCATGGCACCAAGATTATTAAAGCTATTTAAGTTTAATAAAGTTGATATAGATAAATATCTCATATGGAAGCTTTTAATCAAGGTTTTCAACTCGTATTAAAAGTTTATAGTGGAAGGAGACTTATCATGGGGTGCCAATACTTGGAGCTTTTGCTGCTGTTGCAATGGCATTTTCGGCTGGTGCCAACAATCTTCCAGCTCCGGTCTGTTTCTTTCTTTTTCATTTCATATATGCAACATAATCCAACATCTTAAATGATAATTAAGGAAAAAGAAAATCAACTGCAGATATTACATTATTTTAGCAGAACTATGATTTGTGGCATTTGATAATGTTTTATTGCAGAATGGCAGTTCTCAAAGTCGGTAGGGTCAGAAGCATTGACCCTTTTAAAGGCTTCAATAGTAGCTTGCTTAATCTACGTTCCTGGAGGAACCTTCGCGAGTAACAGCAGTGTTAATGCTTTATTTTCTGATGGAGGGTCAGGGAAAATGATGTGCGCTTTCTTTCATCTATTTTATATGTTCTGAAGAATATTTACAAGATGGCACATTTCATCAAGCACTAAAAAACCCACTTTCTAGCACTTAACGTTGAGATTTTGCATGCTCAATTAGAACTTCCACCATAGCAACATGTCCACATCTTGCAGCAAGATGTAGTAGCGTACATCCATGGGCATTATGTTGTAGTAGTAATGATGGACATATCTCAAGGATTTCGTTCACAAACTCGATCTGTTGATTTTGGGGGTTGGACTTGGGGACGTGATATAAATATTAACGATTGTATTCTTCATTGGTATTACTAAACGGTTAAGATGTTGATTGGTCTCCTTGAAGGGTTTGATATTACCCTTAAATGCAGCCTCGTACAAACGAGGATCGATCTCGCAATTGCTGCCATTTGAAACTGAATACATTGGAAAGTGTGGTAGAAGTTTGGAGTTTGATAAAGGCTTCTGTAATACCCTGTATTTTGTGGATTTTATTAAATTTTATTTTGTGATTTTTGGAGTAAAGTGTAAGAATTTGAAACTTTTGTGGGGGTAGAGGTAATAGGTGAAACAGGAGAGGACTGAAGTGAGATTCACCAAGATATTTCGGTGAGCATTGTTGATTTGTTCGCTCAAAATAAGTGGCGGAGAAGAAGGGAAAGAAAAAGGGGAGAGTAACTCTAGAAATGATAATTAAAAGTTGTCGGTGTATTGGCAAGGGTAATTTTCCTTGAATTAGGGTTATTGTTGATATTGTTTGAGTGGGACTGGGGATGAACTGTCGAGTCAATTTCCAGTTATATAAGATATTATTAGTATTTACTTGTGGATGTTTTGGGCTTGGCAATTTCTTCCATGGGTGAAGTTATTTAAGCCTAACCAAAGGTCTTTTTAAATCCTGATGATAATTTTTTTTTTAAATATTAATTTAAAGTATTAATTATTAAGAAGGATATTTATTCATTCACTGTATCAAGTATATATATGAAAAAAAAAAAAAAAAAACACTTTTCTTCAATACTCTTAACATTAATTTCTCATTGTTTTGTTTCTATCTTTTCCTTCTTGTTTAATACTTGAATCTGGTTTTACTATAGGTTGTGGTGGTTGCTTTGGCTATTAAAAAACTTGATGCAACAGGAAAGCATAAGTCAGCCAAGAAAAACATGGCCAAAAAGCAACAATGTGTAGAAAGTCAGGATCAGATTCAGACCAATGATACAAAAGGGGAAGATGATATTGAGGAAGTATTAAAAGAGTTTATGGAGATGATACTTGACACAGTCTATGGAGAGGAAGAGCGAAGCTGGGCCTCGCCAGATGCAATCCAAATAATTAAAGATCCTGAGCAGGCTCAACCTATATCCCAGATTAATTTGACAGTGACTGAACAGTGCACACCATTTAAACAATTGCTTGAGTTTACCCCAAACCAGTTGGTTCAAAATCCACTGTGTGTCCAGTAAGTAATCTCTGAGTCTTATAAGCAATAAAGAAAATGAAAGGCTGTGTTAAAAATTATGGTTAAAAAAAAAAAGTCGGCTCTATGATGAAGCAGGTTATTGAGTGTGACAAACACATCCTCATTCGGGCTGCTTTAGCTGAAAAATATGATGAGATAGAGGAATTCTTCAGCTTTCCACAGCTTCTAGCTTCATCTATATTCGCGTAAGTTTACTCTTGTAATTAATGAAAACAATACAATCACTATGTTTGTTTACATCTGCAATTCATTCATCTGCAGTCTCATTCAATCTGCTAGTGAGATAGCTGCTGTTGTAAGTCCATATGGAGCCATTGTTGATGTTTTCAAACGCAGAGAAAAATATTCCGGAAATGGCGAAGATGTGTGTTAGGATTCCATATCGGGATCTCACACCCATCAAGTGTAGTATTTAAGCCTAGAGGCTCTCTCACCTATCAGGCCGGTCTTTTGGGTTGGGTTCTCCCTTGGGCTTGAGTTTTAATATTGGTGCTTTCGTTGAGAGTTAGGTGGCGAAAATGGTTACTTATAGGTTAGATTAAGGTGCAATGTGTATCGAATGACTGATAGGTGAGTGAAACTACCCAAAAAGGAAAAGGGCCACCGTCGGGTTGGTGTCGATAAAGTGAAAGTCACCGTGGATGTCGACTCTTGAATGAGGTGCAATGTTAGAATCCTATATCGGGATCTCACACCCATCAAGTGTGGTGCTTAAGCCTAGGAACTCTCCCACCTATCAGACCGGTCTTTTGGGTTGGACTCTCCCTTGGGCCTGAGTTTTAACAATGTGGTGAGTTATTTTGCTTTCAACTTTCTACTTTAACCACACAACTTGTAATATTTACATTGACATAAATTAACATGACTAAGAAACTTTCAGAGGTCAGTAGATGTGAGCTGGTGGTTTAAAGGTGTTGGAGGATTTGCAGCCGCAATGGGATTCTTCCTGTGTGGATGGAGGCTAACTCAATGTCTTGGTGGGAAGCTCACATTCATGAGCAATTCTAGAGGATTAGCCTCACAATTATCAACTGTTGCTGCAATCATCATAGTAACTCAGATAAATCTTCCTGTTTCAAGTGTTCATGCTTTTGTTGGATCACTTGTAGGAGTAGGATAGCTGATGATTTTCGGGTATGGTTTCTTACATCTTAAGCTAAATTTATTTTTTCTTGCCTTATCAATTAGAAAATTTATGATGGTTTTGCGGTTTGCAGAACGTGAACTGGAAGCTCTTAGTGAAATTCATATGTGGATGGGTGAAGACCATAATTATCTATTGTGTGGCTGCTTATGTTATCTTCTCTACCTCCGTTCACACACCGGCATATGCAGTTCCCTGATTTTCTGTGTGGCATCATCACATCAAATGTACATATACCGTTCAATTTATGACGACGATATCTTAGTGATTCGCAAATTCTGCAATAATAGCTCTGTTCTTATATTTACAAATCATGTGAGCGAAAGTGAGTTTACATTTTTAACACATCAAATCGCACCTTTCACCAGCGAACATCGGAACGGAAAGTTGTGAGATTTGAGGGTTAGGATTACTTGAGCTGGCTAGTCAATTTGCTTCAAAATCGAAGCTTTTCAACGTTTTCATTCACTCTTAACAAAGCTCCGATACCAATTTTTTAGCTAGGCTGATTTTTTCCGTTCAACCACCAACACACACTACATAACAACCTGCTAAGGTGCGCAGGGAGGAGGAGATTACCTTCTTAGAGAAAGATGAGGTATGATTGCATTCCTACTTCAGCAAGCATTCAAGGAAATGCAATTAGAAGTGGCAGATCTAGAGCTTGCCTTTATTCCCCTTTATGGTTTTATAGGGGATCATCTGATTCTGAGGGAATAATTGTACTTCCTGTCACTTTGGGTAAGACCAACGAAGTGACCAAGATGACAGAATTTCTAGTGGCAGACTATTCGTCCGCTTTCAATAGCATATTGGGACAACCTCTACTCTGGAACTTCAAAGCTGTCACCTCCATATATCATCTGAAGATGAAATTTCCCACTTCGACGAGGTGTGAAAAGGTCAAAAGGTCTCAGCATGAATTTCATGACTACTATGTAAGAGCAGTGCAGATAACATGCAAAGGGAAAGGGAAGCCAGTGGGCGTTCTTAAGCAGGTTATGGCCATCAGCAAGATCAAAGTACAGTCGGGTCTAATGGAAGACAATATAGATTCTCATGTTCAGGATAAGTATTCCCATAGTGGGCCTATTGAGACTCTTTCTGAGGTATCAGTCGACTAGAATGAGCCAACTTGTGTATTAAGAATCGGAAGATATCTTAACACTCAGCTCGCTACTGACCTAACAAGCTTTCTCAGGTAGAATATATGTCATGCACTTAACATCGACAGTGAGGTCAAGTCAGTTCGCTAGAAAAAAAGAGCCATGGACTTAGAGTGTTATGCTGCTCTTAAGGTTGAGGTGGATAAGCTCCCTCAATCAGGTTCATTCGGGAGGCTCATTACCCGAGTTGGGTCGCCAATCCTGTTTTGGTGAAGAAACCTAGTGGCAAATGGCGAACCTATATTGACTTTGTAGATCTCAACAAAGCTTGTTCGAAGGATAGTTACCCTTTGCCCAGAATTGATCAACTCGTCGATGCCATTTTTGGGCACGAGCTGTTAAGCTTCATGGATGCCTACTAAGGGTATAATTAGATCCCAATGTATACGCTCAATGAGAAGCATGCCTTATTTATTATAGATCGGGGACTGTAATGTTATAAAGTTATGCCCTTCAGTCTAAAAAACGTTAGGGTGACCTACCAACGTCTGGTTAATAGTATTTTTTCCGGGCAGATCAGGAAATCAATAAAGCTCTTTATTGATGACATGTTGGTCAAGTCGCATGTCGCTTCAGATCACATAGCTAACCTCGTGGAAATGTTCGATATACTTCAGAGGTATCAAATGAAACTTAATCCTCTTAAGTGTTCATTCAGAGTATCCTCAGGGAAATTCCTAGGGTATATGGTTAACCATCGAGGAATTGAAGTGAACCCCAAGATGGTCCAAGCTCTCCTAGATATGAAAAATCCAGCCAATCGAAAGCAAGTTTAAAGCTTGAATGGGAGAATAGCGACTCTCAACTGCTTCATATCGAGAGCAACAAATCGTTGTTTGCCATTCTTCAATATACTCAGGGCCAATAAGAGATTTGAGTGAACACCAGAATGTGAGCGAGCCTTCCAGAGCATAAAAGCGCATCTCGAAAAGCCACATCTTTTGCCCAAACCCCTTCCTAAGGAAATCTTATTTCTCTACCTGTTTGTTTCTCAGTATACTGTTAGCGTAACTCTCATTCAGGAAGATGATAGAATTCAATAGCTAGTGTATTATACAAGCAAACGACTGCTAGATGCCAAGATTCGGTATCTAGAGATGGAACGATTAGCGTATGCTTTACTGATCGCTTCGAAGAAGCTGCGACCTTACTTCCATGCCCACACCATCCATGTCTTAACCAACTACCTACTTAGGTAGGTCCTTCAGAAGCCAGAGGCTTCAGATAAGTTGCTTAAGTGGGCTATGAAAATGAGTTAATTTGATCTGCATTACAGACCGAAAATAGTAATTAAAGGGCATGCTGCTGTTGACTTTATTTCAAATTCTCTAATAAGTTAGATCGAGAATCCCAACAGCCAGCTAGTGAAGTTATCCAGAAAACTGTTTGGAACTTATCAATCTGAAGTCGTTACGTTGATGGGTCTTCGAACTGGAGAAGAGTCGAAGCTGGTCTTCTGCTGCATTTATGGAGCCCTCAAGTTTGGATTCAAAGCTATAAATAATGAGGACAAATATGAGGTGTTATTTGTTGGCCTGCGACTAGTAAGACAAATAGGATCAGATATGACCGACATTAATAGTGACTCCTAACTGGTTGTTAATCAGATTATAGGAGAGTATCAAGCCAAAGAAGAGAATATGATCAGTTACTTAAAGAAAGCCAAGGCTGCGCTCGAGCCCTTTAAGCACTATACAATCAGGCGAATCCCAAGAGATAATAATTCTATTGTGGATGCTTTGGAAAAGATAGCCTCATCATTGGACTCTGATGCTTCAGATAGTTTTCTAATCAAGTACATCAAAGCTTCCAACATTAGCTCACTTGATCAAGTCGTAGTCGCAACTGAATCTGTTTCCTAGATAACTTCGATTATTTAGTATCTTAGAGATGGGGTTCTTTCTAATAGTAAGACTGAGGCAAGACTCCTACAAACTAGAGCTGCTCGTTACACTCTTATCAAAGATTAGTTGTATAAGCAAGGGTGTAACACTGTCTTCCTTTGATTTGTGACAGATGATAAAATAGAGAGAGATGCATGAAAGGATATGTGGCAATCAAACTGTTACACGATCTCTCGCTAATAAAATTATCCGCTAGGATACTATTGGCCCCTATTTCATGAAGATGCCTTTAACTTTATGAAAAAGTGTGATAAGTGTCAGAGATTCGCAAACATCCCACGAGCTCCTTCCCACCAGTTAACGATGATGACCAGTCTTTAGCCATTTCTATGTGAGAAATTGATCTCATCAAACCCATGCCAACCGGTAATGGTAGCATCAAATATGTAATGGTTGTTGTGGATTATTTCACTAAGTAGGTCAAAGCAAAGCCTTTAACCATGATCACTACAAAGAACCTTAAAGACTTCGTCTTCAAGAACATAATATGTCATTATAGGATTCCTCACACACTTATCTTTGATAACGGGAAATAGTTTGATAATGAGGAATTCAAGCAACTTTGCGAAGAGTTGGGGATTCATAAGAAATTTGCCTTAGTAGCAAGATCATAAGCTAATGGTCAAGTTGAAGCTGTCAACAAGACTATCAAGCACATATTGAAGGCCAAGCTTGGCATGGCCAAGGGCATTTGGGCTGATGATCTCCTAGCAGTTCTATGGGCATATAGAACGATTCCAAGAACCTCTACTTTGGAAGCACCTTTCTCGCTAGCATATGGTTGCGAAACAATGGTCCTAGTGGAAGTAGGGGCTGGTTCGCTTCGGAAAGAGTCCTACAATGAAACAAACAATGAGGCACTCTCACATGCAAGTCTAGACTTAGTTGAAGAACACCGCGATAAGGCTCAGTTAATGATAGCTTCCTACCAAAAATGAGCAAAAAGATTCCTCAACTCTAAAGTTGGGAGAAGAGACTTCCAAGTTGATGACCTAGTGTTAAAAGAAGTCTTTCTTGGTATAAGAGAACCAAATTCGAAGGTATTAGTACCTAACTGGTGATAGAATGAAGGACAAAAGTGAAAATTAACTAAATGAGAAAAGCTGATTGTAAAAACGAAGTCGTTTACTCTTGTCATGCAATGTTTGCTTATAAGCACATCATGTGTATCTTGTATAGTTAGTTAGAAAAAGAATCATTTTAGTTTTTTAGTTTTGTGCTCTCTGTTTTTCTTTCTCTGCTTTGTTAGTTTTCTTGAGCTTGTAGAAGAAGATTCTTCTTCATCCTTTCATGGTATCAGAGCCATAGACACACGTCTTTGGAAAAAGATTTGATCCTGTGTTTTTTGTTTTCTATTCAATTCAAGTCTCTGTTTGCGAAAACCTCTCTGTGAAAAACAAATGGAAAATACCTTAGTTCAAATAAAGAATCCAATTACACCACCAACACTTCCTTCAATCTCTGTCAAGTTGAGTGACAAAAATTATAATTACTGGAAGTCTCAAATTCTTCTAGCTCTCACTGGCCATGGACTTGAAGGCCATATCACGGGAGAGAAAGTTTGTCCTCCGATGTTTATAATGGACAAGACAGATGGATCTGAGCAACCAAAGAAAAGAGGTAACCCTAACTACTTTTCTTGGCAACGAACTGATCAGTTCTTAGTGAGCTGGTTAAATTCTACTATTTCTGAGTCCATGTTTCGTCATGTTGGGAAATGTATTACTACTTATGATATCTGGAATACACTTAAACTGCACTTTCATTCAGCCTCTAAGGCTCGAACTTTACATTTGAGAAGTCTTTTACAGAGTACTAAGAAAGATGCACTTACTATGAATAAGTATGTATTGAAAATGAAAGAACTTGGTGATGAGTTAGTAGCCAGTGGAGTCTTAATCAATGATAAAGAATTGTTATTGTACATACTAGACAGACTAGGACCTGAATATGATTCTATTGTAGCCAACTTAGTTGCAACAAGTAGTCAAGTTACTCTACAGGAAGCTTAATTCCTTCTTCATAAGCATGAAATCCAACTTGAAAGACAACATAATGTGTACTCTAATCTTTCTGATCACTTAGCTTCAGCATTACTTGCTACAAAGCAAAGTGAAACTGCTGTTAATATAAGTTCTCTGTTCAAGAATGGAAATATAATGGCATATGTACCAGTAAATGCATCATCACATCTTGAGAATTCAAGTGTTCAACCTGCCTATCCTCCTGCTCAGTACTTGACCTCACAGACTGGCCATCCTGATGGTGGAAATATATTTCCACATGAATATCGACATTCTTCTCAGTATGCTCATTCTCAGTACTTGACTCCACAGAATGGTTCTCTTGATGGTGGATTTTCTCATTATCTTGGAATGATGATGTTTGGTCTTAAAATGCAAAGAGGTCGAGGCTATTTTCATCCTAAACTGATTTACCAAGTATGTGGGAAGATTGCCCATTCTGCTCTTCACTACTATCACCAGTTTAATCATGAATATTAGAGTGTTGATGGCTCATTTCCTATTAACCCAAACAACACCACAATTCCTAGTTACATTGATGCTTCGACCCAAGCATTAATGGCAGCAAGAGTCATGCCTCCTCAACCCTTTTCCTACTCATCATATGGACCTCCATCTAACCAAAGACCTACATTTAACTTTTGACCACAACCACCTCAATCAAACACTCCTTAGTTTCAATCATCTTATACTTCAGTTAGTGCTCCTTCACCACAGTATGTTTCACCTCCATCACAACAATATAATGCGCCTCAATCATCCTTAACAATTCCATTTACTGGTGACAGAGTAAACTCTAATCCAACAGTCACAGGTCTATCTGACCAAGGATCCTCATTTGCATCTGCCACTCCTCACACTTTAAATGATTAGACTTGGTTTATAGACTCTAGACTACAAACCATATGATGGTAGATCCTTAGAACATGCTTCTTCCATCAGCTTATCAAGGAGATACTCAAGTTCAGGTTGGTAATGGACATACAGTTCCCATTACACATACAGGTATTAACTTTATACCTTCTGATTTCTCTTTTAAGGTGTTGAGTTTGAGAAATATGTTGTGTGTCCCTAGTATAGCCAAAAATCTCTTGAGCATTTCACAAATAACAAAGGATAATGATGTTATTGTTCAATTTCATGCTGCACATTGCTTTATAAAGGATAAAACAACCAAAGACATACTTCTACAAGGAAGTCTAAAAGATGGGCTGTACCAGTTGCATATGTCTCTACCATCTTCTAGATCTCTTGATGCAGCTATGTCATCCATGTTGTCGTCCTCATCTGAAGTTCCAGCTTTCTGCTTTCCACTTAATGCCGAAGGAAATAAAGTTTCAGTTTCACAAGTTGGACCTTCTAGTTTTAACTCTGTTTTAGCAGCAAATAATTGTACTTCTGTTCATCCCATATTAGATGCAAAGCTTAGTACTACCTTGCTATGGCATGCTAGGTTAGGACACCCTCAAGAAAAGAGTTTAAAAGTTGTGTTGAATAAGCTGAATGTATCCAGTTACTTTGGCAATAAAACACCTTTTTGTGAGGCTTGTCAATATGGTAAAATGCAACAAGCACAATTTCCTATATCTCATTCTCATTCACAAGCTCCACTTGAATTAGTTTACTCTAATCTATGGGGACCTGCCCCTGTTAAATCTTTTAAAGGTTTTCGCTATTATATCATATTTATGGATGACTACAGCAGATTTATGTGGATATACCCACTGAAAGCTAAATCTGAAGCATTTCCCATCTTTACAAAGTTTCATTGTTTGGTTGAAAAACAGCTGAATTATAAGCTTAAATGTTTGCAAACAGATTGGGGAGGTGAGTTTAGGATATTTTCCAAATATCTAGACCAACATGGCATATTCTTTAGACATCCATGCCCTTATCTACACCAGCAAAATGGTCAGGTAGAAAGGAAACATAGAGCCATTACTGAGTTTGGACTATCTTTTCTTGCACATGCAACTATGCCACTTCATTTCTGATGGTAGTCCTTCAGTACTGCAGTTTACTTGTTGAATAGACTGCCCTCAGCTTCCCTTGATTATTCAGTTCCATTTACATTGTTATTTGGTCAAGAACCAAACTATAATGATCTAAAGGTGTTTGGCTGTTGTTGTTACCCCTTCATTAGACCATATCAGAAGCAAAAATTTGGTTACCATACCGAGAAGTGTGTTTTTCTGGGTTATAGCCTAGTTCACAAAGACTATAAATGTATGTCCTCATATGGTAAAATGTATATTGTCAAGCAAGCCAAGTTCAATGAGTATGATTTTCCATTTAAAAATGATTTCAAGAATGACCAATGCTCCCATCTTTCAAAGTTCCTGGAAGCTTCCAAACTATTCTGTCTATTCTTCAGATCCAATAACTACAAGTTCCCCTGAGTTTTGTGCAGGTCAAGCTCCGGATTATCAATCACCAATAAGATCCTCTTTACACTATCATACAGATCCATCTGCATCAGCACCTGCAGCTCAGCAAAATACTTCATCTGGAGTGCATTTTCCAGATTCCAGTTCAACTAAGTTGTGTGCAGTCTAAGCTCCGGACTCTCAATCACTAGTGAGGTCCTCTCTACACAATCATACAAATCTATCTACAGCTCAGCAAAATGTTTCAGCTATAGTGTCTCTCTCAGATTCCAGGTTACAAAGAACTCAACCTACTGCGTGTGAACCAATCTCTGCTCAGCAGAATTTGTCACCTGTCGTACCTTCTTCAGTTGTATCTCTTCCAAGTCCCAGGTTACAAAGAAATTAGTCTGTTGATCAACCACCTAACAGATGCATAACACCTACAGAGTACAGATCTTCTTCTGAGCATCCAGGAATTCAGTTGGAAGTTGATTTATGTTTTCCTAAGTTCTAACCTCAGAATACTCAGAACACTCATCCGATGGTGACCAGGTCTAAAAGCAGTATGAACTCATCAAATCCTTGTGCCTATTTATCAAGTCAGACAATCCTAGTTGAGCCTAAATCTGCAACTGAAGCCTTAAATACACCAGAATGGAAAGATGCAATGTTGATAGAATATAAGGCACTTATGAACAATCATACTTGGGAGCTGGTGCCTTGTATGCCTGGAATGAATATAGTAAATAGCAAATAGGTTTTTAAGACCAAACTAAATTCTGATGGATCTTTGCAAAGGTATAAAGCAAGGCTTATTACAAAAGGATTTCAACAAACACCAGGCTTGGATTATTTTGAGACTTTTTCACCTGTTATCAAAGCTACCACCATAAGAGTTATGCTATCCTTGGCAGTTTATCATTAATAGGATATCCAGCAAATCAATATCAACAATGCCTTTCTTAACGATGGGCTAACCGAGACTATTTACATGTATCAACTCGAAGGTTTTGCTGATCCACATGTACCAAAGCATGTTTGTAAGTTACATAAAGCCTTGTATGGCTTGAAACAAGCTCCCAGAGCTTGGTTTGACAAATTGAAAAGTGTATTACTGTCTTGGGGTTTTGAGAATTCTGCTACTGATGTTAGTCTGTTCTACTTCAAAGGTGAAGCTCAAGTAATCTATTTGCTATTGTATGTAGATGATATCCTTCTCACTGGGAATGATAATCATCTTATTAAGCAAATTGTGACAGATTTGAATAAACAATTTGCTCTCAAAACCTTGGGGTCACTTAACTACTTTCTTGGTTTTGAAGTGACTAGAAATGATTCCTCACTACTCTTAACGCAAACCAGGTATGCTCATGAGCTGCTAAACAAAGCTGGCATGGCGGATTCAAAACCTTGTCAGACTCTTATGGCTCTCGAAACAAAACTTAGTAAAGAGGATGGTGAAGTATTTGATCAACCTTCTGTCTATAGAAAGGTTGTGGGGAGCCTGCAGTACTTAACTCTGTCCAGACCAGATATAGCATTTGCTGTAAATAAACTTAGTCAGTTTTTGCAGACTCCCATGGTTGCTCACTGGTCAGCCTGTAAGAGAGTACTTCGGTACATTCAAGGGACCATTCACCAAGGCTTGTTATTCACCAGAGATAAAAGATTTGTTCTTGAAGGATATGCTGATACAGATTGGGCCAGTGACACTAACAATCGGAAATCAACCAGTGGGTATGGAATTTTTCTGGGAGGAAATTTGATCCAGTGGAGTTCAAGAAAACAAAAGGTGGTCTCTCTGTCATCTACTGAAGCAGAGTACAGGTCTTTGTGTCAAGCTGCCACTGAAATGGTTTGGATTCAAAATTTATTTACAGAACTGGGAATTGAAAACACACTCACACCTGTTCTGTGGTGTGACAACATGAGTGCAGGGGCTTTATCATCAAACCCTATCTTCCATGCCAGAATGAAGCATATTGAAATAGATGTGCATTACGTCCGAGAGTTGGTTGCTGATAAATGAATTAGTGTGCAGTATGTGGGTACTGAATATCAGCTGGCAGATATCCTAACAAAGCCCTTGTTTGGACATAGATTTCAGTGGCTAAGGGAAAAGTTAAAAGTTGCAGATTCGTTATTAAAAGTTGCAGAATTAGTAGGAGAGAAAACCTAATGAAGAAAGAAGTCTGTTAAAGTTGTTTATTGAGAAAGGCTAAAAATTGAAAACGATCAAAGTTAGAGGAGTTGTTTGAGTTCGCTGTTATTGTTCGCTTCATCAGCTCGCTAACTTCATCAGCTCGTTGCAGATTCTTTTTGTAATGGTTAAAAGCTGTTGTCCTGTTCGCTTCATTTTTCGCTGTTGCTATTCATTTCATCAGCTATTGTTCACTTCATCAACTGTTGTTTGCTTCATCAGTTCACTGTTGTTGTTTGTTTCATCAGCTGTTGTTCACTTCATCAACTATTGTTGGCTTCATTAGTTCGCTGTTGTTGTTCGCTTCATCAGTTTGCTGTTGTTGTTCGCTTAATTAGCTCGCTAACTTCATCAGCTCGTTGCAGATTCGTTATTCAAAGTTGCAGAATTAGTAGGAGAGAAAAACTAATGAAGAAAGAAGTCAGTTAAAATTGTTGTTTGATGGAGAAAGAAATCAGAACAAGTTGTGAAGAACAGAACTGCAGATGAGATGTGAAGAAAATGCAGTGAGTGTTACGATGAAGAGGGAATATGAAGATAAGAGGAGAAGTAGAGAATGTTTGGTTTATGGGGGAATGATGGAATAAAGGACAAAAGTGGAAATTAACTAAATGAGAAAAGCTGATCGTAAAAACGATGTCGTTTACTCTTGTCACGCAATGTTTGCTTATAAGCACATCACGTGTATCTTGTATAGTTAGTTAGAAAAAGAATCATTTCAGTTTTTCAGTTTTGTGCTCTCTGTTTTTCTTTCTCTGCTTTGTTAGTTTTCTTGAGCTTGTAGAAGAAGATTCTTCTTCATCCTTTCAACTGGGAAGACCCATATCGTGTCGCTAAGGTGATATGACTTGGAACATATCACCTCAAAACGCTTAATGGTTCTAAAGTGCTATAAGCTTGGAATGATGAGTATTTCACCCTTATTATCAGTAATTCCGAACTCGTTTATAACTTGATCATTTTTTACTTGTAAAGTTTTCATTGTTGTAAATTCTATGAACAATATTATTCCAATTCTTCTCAAAGAATTACTTGTGTTTTAATCTCAAGTTTTTAATAATCTTGTTATTTATAACGTTTTACAAGTTTTATGACCAGATATGCTATATTTGTTTTATGAAGTACTCGAGTTATAAAAGTGCTATCACAATTGGTCAAAGTTAATATATTTGAAAATTATTTGCAAGGGACGATCATGAGCTACATTAGAAAAAAGAATAAGCACAAAAGACTTTATTTGAGCAGATGAGAGAACGATCACTGGTCTTGATCACCAAGATCCCTGAATTCAGCCACCTTGACCTCTGGCTTGTTTGCTTGATCTTCAGGGACTTCTGTTTCTTGTTGATCATCTTCTAGGGCAGGCTCTTATTCTTCTTGCTCATCAGCCTCAACCATAGAAGTAAGAACAATTTGGTATTTCTCAAGAGGTCAGAGATATCTATGTTAGGATTGTTCGACTCTAAGCTATAAATAGCTTGTAGCCTTCCTCTGCATTTTGAGGTTTTGTTGCTTCATTTGCTTGGTTAGCAAAGTGATTCTCCCATGAGCCAGCTCAAGATCTGTCTGTAGTGCCCTTCTTCTCTTTGTTTGAGTTTTCCTATAACTCAACTTAGGTCTTTTCTATTGCTTTTTCATGCTCTGAGCTCGCTTATAGCTCATTTTCTCTTTAGCCCAACTTTTTAGTGAGCCTTACTATTGTTTGTTGGAGCTCTTTATTATTGTTCTTCTTTCTTCTCAAGCTTGATCTTCTAGAAGTTTGCTGCTCGCAGAGTAGAACTCCTTTCAGTCATGTACACATTCGCTTGAATGTGGGTAGCCTTTGCCTTTGCATCTAAAGCTGCAAGATCTTGCTTTAGTTTGGCAATTTCCTCCTTCATCTCGTGGAGTTTGCTAGTAGAGTTGATCTTCTTCTTGTTGTGTGCCACATTTAAGGTGAGCAAAGACTGCATGTGAAGGAGTAAAGAGTTAGTTTTTTCTTGAAAAGCTAAAAGATCGACTTATATGAAAGAATTCTAAAAAAAAAAACAAGTCATTTTACCGGACTTTGCATTTGAAGTGCAGTGGCCACCAGGTCGGTAGGTCAAGAGGCCACGTACTTGTCAAAGATTGTGGCAAGTTGGCATTCCAAAAGGGTGTAAACCACTGGCTGCAAATGGTTTGGTAGTTACCCTAAAAGATCAAACACAAAAGGGTCAAGCCTTGTTGCGGCAAGGACCTTTTTGACTTGTTGCTCGCTTGCTTCCCCTTGAGCGGCTGTAGTCACTCCCTCTTTCCCTTACAAGCTCCCAAGGGCAGTTGAGATTCCAAGAGCATCCCTCGAGGTCATCCTCGCAGAGAATAGTTCATAGGGTTGTAACTTATCTGGCAATATCCTAAAATCTTCTGACTTAGATTCAATTTCCTATTTGGTAGGTATTGTCTTCCTCTTCTTCGACTTCTAGCCTATGGTTTTCTTCCTTGACGAAGAGCAGTAGGCTAGGGAGCTCTTCGTGTCGATCAGCAGTTTGTTGCCTTTCAGCACCAATTTGTATCCCCATTACAAGGATATTGCTGGAGGTCGCTCTAACTGGTTCGATTGGATTAATCTTGGGGAATGCGAACCCCCCATGCTTCTTCGTCATCTTTGCAACCTTTGGTGGCATAGTTACTGCATGGCATAAAGATACGTCAGCCAAAAGAGTCTTCTTTTGTTAAAAAGGACTTAAAGTTTTTCTATGTAAGAAATACTTACGAGCTAGATCGTCTAAAGATGTGTTGGTATTGAAAAACCTGTACTTTAGAAGGTTGGCAGTAGTCACGAGTAGCATTACGTCACAACTCTGGTCAGGCAATCGACTAAATGCTTTAATGTGACTGCGATCAACTAGCACCAACAACCTGGTTGTTTTGTTTCCTATAAGAAAGCAAAAGATTCGTTAACCTAATATATTAAGGAAAGGTTAAAGTTAAAAGATGAGCGATCTGAAAATTACAAGGAAAACCTACTTGGCTCCTTAAATTTACAGACTCCATCGTATTCGAAGAAAAAATACTTAGTTTCATAAGCCCCAATGTTGTTGGGGTAACCAAATATCCCTCCCTTGATCATTGATGGCTTGGAGAGGTAGTACAAATCCTTGTCTTTAATATTCTTTAAGTAATAGGAGCAGCCGAGTTCCTCTGTTATTGGCTCACCATGGTTGTATTCGCTAAATGTGATATACATAGTGACCACTATCATATATGCATTTGGCATCAGCTAAAATAGCGCAATCTGGAAGTGGTCAAGGATCGACCTGATGTAGGGACGAAGGGCTACCATCACTCCACATTTAAAGATTGCTTCTGAGATAATGGCGAATCCCTCAAAAGGATCCTGAGTAATGTGGGACCTATGTTGGAACATGTTTACGTTGATTGCATACTGGTCAATTGCTCTTTGGATTTCGTCCTTCGAAACTATTGATCATATCACCTTTCTAACACTCGTCGAGCTGCCCGGTGGTAGTGAGCTTCCTTCTTTGGCTGTTTTTGCCTCAGGGATGTCCATTGCTCTTAGAGTCTGTAAAGGGGTGACGTGTAGGGGTGACTCAAACTCCGCATAAGTTACCTCGTATGACGATTCAGAAGAGTAGAATAACCTTAGTTCCTCTTCCATAGCCACCAAACCCCTAAAAATTCTTAAGAAAGATTTTCTAAAGATCTGTGCCCTAAGTTTTCACTATTAAAATTGTTTCTTTTCAAACACTACCTAAAAATGTTCATCATCTAAGCCTATCAGACATTCACACCTACCATTACCTGTAAAAACTAAGTTTTTTGACAAGAATGAAAAAGAGAAAAAGAGAAGAAATTTCTTTACCTCTTGATTGCTAGAAATGGATATTTTGTCGTAGCGTTGAGTGCACATCAACCGGGAAAAGGATGAACTAATCTTGTGAGTGCAAAAATGCTATTTTTCTCTCTGAAAGTTTGAGTTATCTGAAAAGACTTAGAATGAGCTTTGGGTTTTATAAGGTGGAAGACGATGCATGGTTTCTTTTATAAGCGAGATTTGGACGGGAACACGTTTCTAGCCATTGATTGTGACCACGTGTCACTGATCTACGCAAAGAGTAAGCTTCACACTTCATGAAGATCAACCAGTGTTTCTCTTTATTGACATCACCAAATGCCAGCATGATTATCTTCTTCACATTAAATACGCCCTCATCCGCATTTAATATTTAAAAAAGGAATGTCATTTAAGCATGGCTTGCATTTAATGCTCATGGTTGACACTTATTATGTAGAGACACGTCTTTCAGATAAAGCTTATTTTATTGACCAAGACAACTATCAAACGCAATAGATAACATCTAAGGAGGTCGTTTGAATAAGACATTTTTTCCACATGTCAAATTCGAACATCGAGCAAAATGATTCTCAATTGTGAACAACAAAATGTTCTAAGTGTTTTCAGGTCCCTTCTTATTAGGTCTTCGATGGCATCCTTTAAAACCCAACACTCGTTTGTCTTGTGCTTGACATCCCAGTTGTATCGACAATACTTTTGTCTATCTATTTTGCTCGGAGCCCTCATTATTCTTTCTGGAGTAACTAGTCTCTTTGCCTCACGGGAGACTTTATAGATGTGGAAAATGTCTTGAGTGAGGGGGTGTATTCTGCATACTGCGGGAAGCACTGCTTGTCTTTGCGGTTACCTGTTTTGTGTCTTTTTTTGAACTTATGGCAGTCTCTATCATTACGATCTTGGCCCCTACGCTTATCCGATAGATGATCTTGTTGCCTCTCCGAGGCCTCTTGCGCCGAACTTCTGTCCAATGCTGCTAGTGAGCTTTCTACCTGCTAGTGTTTTACAGCCATCTGGTAGTACTTGGCCAGACTTATGTGATCTTCACTTTAGAACTCTTTCCACATCTCCGTGTTTGGCCTGATCCCTGCAATTAGCAAAGTTTAGATGGACTCCTCAAGTGCATCCACAACCTTTGTCTACTCATTTTGGGACCTCGTCAAGTATAAGGTTTATGTTTCGTCTCTCTCCTAATGAATGTTACTCAAGTAGTTAAGCGGCATTACAAACTGCCTCCTCACTTGAAATTGCTGTAAGTACAGTGAGGAGAATTATTGCCAGGAGTTGATGGAATTCGCTTAAGCCTCTTATACCACCTCTTGGCATCCCCTACTAGTGTGACTGCGAAGCACCTGCACTTTGTCAAGTCAGAGACCTAGTGCATCTTCATCAGGTCATTGAAATTATCAAGGTGGTCTCTTGGTGGTCTCTTGGGTCCCCTCTCTCATCGAACTTGCTTTCTAACACCTTGAATCCTTGTGGAAGCCAAGCCTCATGAACTTTCTTTGTAAAGGGGGACCTTACTATTTCCCTTGCTATGCCATTTTGGCGAGCTTTCAGATCATCGAGCATTCTCTGTATGCGATCTAAGTCTTCATTGTGGCTACCCTAGCTAGCTCTGTTCAGCCTCACTTCAAGCAAATGAGTTCGCAAGTCTGTCACTTGCAAAGCTCCTCTATTGTGTGCATTGATGCGCAAGGTTGAGTCATGATGGCTAGGCTAATAAGTGCTATCATGCTCGTCAGTTTTTTGCTTGTGACGTCTGTTATAATCAAAACATAGGTCATTGCCAAATTGGTGCACATAGCTCATCTCGCGAGCTAGCCGGGATCGATCTTGTCTTCGGCATGGGTTAATACCGATATGCTGATGTTAGGGATATCGCCAAGCATATCAGGGATGAACTTGTCTTCACTCTCCCCTAGCAGTGACTGCCTCCTGGAGTTAGTTAGCCCACGGGACTCACGCTTGTGAGCGAAGTGTAGCTTGAGATGTTAGGGGTGTTGACTGCCTCTTGGCATCGATGAATCGGATTGGCCACTTGTAGAATTCATAACTGCTGGGATGGCACTGGTGAAGTGCAATTGGTTAAGATTCTGGGTAGTTGGTTATTGATTCCTTAGCTCAGCCACGTTTTGTTACACAGCCTATGCAACCATCATTCTGATCATCTCCACCAGCTGGTTGTTTTGGGGTTTGACGTCCTTACCCCCTAGTTATTCATGACACGCTGAGTTAGCGACACAGATGGTCGGTATCTCACGACATCTTGTTGTACCTCCTAGTGGATGGTCGCCTCATTCTCAAGGTTTTCGGTGGTGGTCTTTGATCTGATGTGCACCACTATGGGCTTGGATTGGGTAGATTGTCGTGATTTTTCATAGCAATTGTTGTGGTGTTAGCCGAAGGCCCTCCTTCTAGCTCCAAAATATTGATATAGAAATCTACACTAACCAAAGAATTCTGATCGACCTTGGTGGGATCAGAATGGATTGCGCGTGATTACGGATAACCAGCGATAGACAAGTATTAAATGCAATAAAATAAATGGCAATGAGAATTTTTAAAGTGGTTCGGTGAGGTAAACTCTTGAGCCTACATCCACTGTTTCTTATATTTGCTGCGAGAGCTTATAATGAGAATTCTGTGGGAAAAATTGTCATCCCTTTTCATCATTTGAAGGGATTTATATACAAGGCTTGTACAAAGAAAAAAACGAAAATAAAGGGATTACAAGTGATCTTAACTGAAATTCTGATACTCTCGCGATTAGGCACTATAATTGTGCAAAGATTGCTATTGATCTAGTCATTCCCGCAATATCTGGGATCTGAAGTTATCTGGGAATTGATTGAATGATCATTTAGGTTGTTTACGACTAGCTTGTGCTAGGTCAAGCTATATGTTGACGAGCCTATGCTGGGTCGAACAACCATTGAAGTCGGACTGATCCTCGGTCAAGCTACATCCTTGGGGTAGCTCGAGCTTGGTAAAAAAATAAAAAAATTAACTAAATAACTATATATTTTATTTGACCAAAAATATTCACTGAAGCAAACTCATATAATAAAAATAATTACATATGTGATAGGATGACAAAAATAACTGCTCATGTATTACCTAGATCTTCGCTCAAGACTAACGCATGCAAATCTGTCTTCCTATTGGTGTTTGCATGAGAGGTTGATTTACAAGTCTCTAGTACTTTAGTCACTATATCGAGAGATCGTCCCTCGGTAGCGATGTAAAGTGGAGTTTTGCCGAAATTATTAGTAGAATATGAAAATTCAGGGTCTTCTATGGTTAATATTTCCACCACATCGATGTAGTCATTTCGCACATCCTCGTGCAAAGTTGTGTCTCCCTCATAAAATTCGAGGTCTTCTTTGGTTAATATTTCCACCATACCAATGTAGTTATTCCTCACGGCCTTGTGCAAAGCTGTGTCTCCCTCATTATTCTTCATCCTTAGCATCTACTACTTGGCACCTACCCAACTTTCTAGCTCTTCACATTGAGATTTTGCACGCTCAATAAAAACTTCCACTATAGCAACATGTCCACATTTTGTAGCAAGAAGTAGTAGCGTATCTCCATGGGCATTACGTTGCAGTAGTAGTGATGGGCATATCCCAAGGATTTCATTCACAAACTCCGTTGATTTAGGGGTTAGGCTTGGGGACATGATATAAATACCAATGATTGTATTCTTGTTTGGTGTTACTAAATGGTTAAGATACCCTCACATGCGGCCTCATACAAAGGAAGATCGACTCAAGATTGCTACCATCTGAAATTGAATCCATTGGAAAATGTGGTAGAGGTTTGGAGTTTGATAGAGGATTCTTAGTCTCATTATGTTACTGTCAAATTAGAATAACCTGGGGGCATTTGGATCGAGAGCATATAAGATAACGGGGTTAATCTTCGTTTATTTTACAAAATTCCAATGTTTGGTTTGCAAGTAATAAAATATTACAAGAATTTTTTATTGCAAATAGTGTTTATTGTTAGTAATGTGGGGGGTAATCTGATACGCTCCCCCACCCCTAGCATTAAAATATTATCGAGGTAATATGATTTTTATACCTATTTTACCTTTAATTAAATACCATTTTGGACATAATTCCCTTAAATGTCTACCAAATAACAATTACCCCAGTCCCCCTACATTTGAGAAATTAGCTAAAACACCCCAGCCACAAAGAAGTTAAAAGTTAACAAAATACCCCTACCCATTTAAGACCACCGTTGGCCGTTACTCACCACCATTGACTGTTGGTGTTAGTCACTGTAATGGTGCACGACTGACTGAATCTGGTTGATTGTGCACCAGTAAGGCTAGATCTATAGCCAAAATAGCCAGATCTTGCCATTTCTATGGCGTTTCACGGCCAAAGATGTGGTTGTGAAACAGACACATATTTGACCGTGAAATGGCTGTCATTTCACGGCCACATCTTTGGCCATGAAACAGCCATGGATTTGTGATCCATGGCTAGACATGGCATTGCTGATGCATGACCGACCATATATGGCTAGTCATACGCCATTCCATCGATTGTCAACAGTGGTCGGCAGTGGTGGTTGGCTACCGATAATGGCTTGGAATGGGTGGGGGTGATGTTGCTATAAATTAAAGTTTTATATGGCTAGGGTGTTTTAGCAAAATTTCAAATGTACGAGGTTAAAAAAATTATTCAAACAATAATAATAAATATTATATTAATATTTAAAAAGGAGAGTAATTTAGTAATTTATATAACATACTCACCCATTTATTCTCCCAACCAAACATATTATTCCCCAATTTATTCAAACCAACCAAACACATTTTTTAAAACATTCCTAGTAATCCTCAAGGTGATCTATCATTCTGTTAATATAACACCCCCTATAATAAAACATTATATGATCCAAACACCCCCTAAATGGAAACGACCTCAAACTTGATTCACAAGCAAAGAATAAGCAATAGTAGGAATAACACAATTCTTTTTCACTCACAAATGGTACTATTCTTCCAATTTTAGCAAATGCTTTCATAAAAATTCTAAGTGGGACGGGAGCAAAATAGAGGGAAGGTATGTATTACCAACTTTATTCAAAGTAAGAAATTCGGGCCCTATGATGTAATTTGAGAAAAAAATTAAAGGATTATGCCTATGATCACATGAGAAGTTAATCTTCAAATGTGTCGCTCACACTGTTATATTATGTACAGTCCTCCACCATCTCCATTGCTCCATATTTTTTCTTTTCTTCCTTTTGCATAGCCTGCAAACTACTTTAAGTTGATTGCAATCTCACCACTTTATTCCATTGGTCTACCAAAACCTAGGCCACCTTTCCTTGCTGGCAAATCCATCAAATTGAAGAATAATATGAGTCCTTCAATAGTGTCACGATAACTATAAATAAGGTGAAATACTAATATGGGACAGTGTCACCACCTCACTTAGTTGGTATAGTTAGACCGTCCAAATCATATATTGGCCTGTGCTATCATACATGTTTGCTATATTTTTTTTCTTTTATCTATTTATCACCACGATTCATGAATAATTACTTATTATCATTGATCAATAACCACCAGTGGTAATGATAACTTCAGCACTAATTTATTACATCGAGAAACTTTTCGATGGTGCATCACCATAAGAGGCGGTCTCAAAAATTAATAATACATGTCTTTATTTAATTAAATAGCATCACCATTCTATATCAACCAAGTGGTGAGACTATCCCATATAAGTTTTTCTAGTAAATAAAATGTCAGAGATTAAAGAAAAATCAAGAAAGAAGGCAAGAGTAGCAGAATGTCTGCCAAAGAATACTAAAGAGAAGAGAGAAGAATTACAGAAGCAATGTTTGTATATTGTATTTGTATATCTCTATATGCTTTGTACAACCCATATTTATACAAGTGTAATGTGACAATAAGAGAATAATGTAGCAATTTATGTCGTGATTTCTCAATTGCATAAAATCTAGGCAATAATGAAAATTACATGAAAAAAATATTATGCATTAAAAATAAATAATTGCATTCCCTTCCCCCCCCCCCCCCCCCCCCCTTTGCTTGTGGTTGGTAAATATCATAAACGCCAAGCTTGCGTAATAGATATGAATGTTGTCTACAACATAATGGTTTCATGAAGATGTCTGTTGGTTGTTCTGTAGTTCTAATGTGCATGGTTTTAATGATTCCTTCCTAAATTTTTCCTCTTATGAAATGATAGTCAATCTCTATGCATTTGTTTCATTTTTTCATGGAACAATAGATTTGCTGCAATGTCGTTTGCTACCTTACTGTCACAATATAAACATACAAGGCCTTTCACTTGTACTTTCAGATCTCCTAACAACCCAAGAATCCAAGTGATCTTATAGGTGGTTATGGCCATAGCTCTATACTCATCTTTTGCTGATGAGAGAGATACAATAGATTGTTTCTTTGTTTTCCAAGAAATTAGAGCTCTTCCAAGTTTTATACAAACCTAGTAAATGATTTCTTCGTCATTAGACATATGCCCAATCTGAGTCACAATAAGCTGTGACATCCAAGCTTTCATTTTTAGACAAGAGAAGTCCCAATCCAGGAAATCCTTTCAAATACTTGATTATCTTCATTGTCACATCTATGTGAGACTGTTTGGGTCCATGCATGAATTGAGTGAGGATGTGGATGAAATAGCTGATGTCTAGTCGTTTTATAGTGAGATAGATAAGACGATTCACAAGTCTTTGATAATGTGATGCATCTTCCAATGGTGGGTCTATTTCTGGGGATGATATTGCTTGGTCATATTCTTGAGTGGTGAACTTAGAAGTTTTCTCCTGTTTTGGTCCATATATGAATTGAGTGAGGATGTGGACGGCATAGCTGATGTCTAGTAATGTTATAGTGAGATAGATAAGATGTCCCACAAGTCTTTGATAATGTGATGCATCTTCCAATGATGGGTCTATTTCTAAGGATAATATTGCTTGGTCATATTCTTGAGTGGTGAACTTAGAGTTTTGCTCCTGTCTCAGTCCATGCATGAATTGAGTGAGGATGTGGATGGCATAGTTAATGTCTAGTCGTGTTATAATGGGATAGATAAGACGGCCCATAAGTCTTTGATAATGTGATGCATCTTCCAATGATGAGCCTAATTATGAGGATGATATTGCTTGGTCATATCCTTGAGTGGTGAACATAGAGTTTTGCTCAACAGGAATGACACTTGGTTTACATGTCGACAATCTAGAATCAGAGACAAGTTCTAGAACATACATCCTTTGGCTAAGAGATATCCTTACTAGAGATCTTGCAATTTTGATTCCTAGGAAATACTTTGATTCTCCCAAATCTTTTATATGCTTGTTGAGATGTTCTTTTAGAGTCTTGATGGTTGTTTCATCATTTCCTATGATCAGGTTGTCATCTACGTACATAATAAGAGCAATAAAAGAGTTACCTCTTCACTTTGAGAAGAAAGCATAATCATGTTTAGATTGGAAAAACCCTAGGCTTATAAGCACTTTTGTAAATTTCTCATTCCATTGCCAGGATGTTTGCTTTAAACCGTATAGAGACTTTCAAAGATGACATACTTGATTCTCCCCCTATCTTTGAAGTCCCACAGAACATCCATATAAATCTCCTCATGAAGATCACCATGCAAGAATGCATTGTGAACATCCATTTGATGCAAGGTCCAAGAATGGAGGCAACAGTAAAGAATGCTTGGACAGTGACATGTTTTGCCACTAGGGAGAAAGTCTCACTTTCACGTTGAGTGAATCCTTTAGCAACCAATCGGGCTCTGTATCTCTCAATGGATCCATTAGAACGATGTTTGATCATGCAAAGCCACTTGTAACCAATATATTTTTGATAGGATGGACATGGTACTAAGTCCCATGTGTGATTTAGAGCAAGAGCATATAGTTCTTTAGCCATGGCCTAATGCCAATGTGAGTAAGCAACAACCTCAGAATAACTTAAAGGTTCTCTTTTAGCAAATATCTAACTAATACATACTCTGTGAGCTAGAGATAATCCATCATAGCTGACATAGCTGGATGTTCGATAAGGAATACCTATGCATGTCTTTATGGTGGGATAGTCATAATCAGCAGCCCAAATAGGTGCTCAAACGGTGCGTTTGGAGCATCGTGGATAAGGGTCTATAACTCTATCAAGAGATACTATATGTGTGGGTTGTGGAACCCTGTCAGGAGAAGATTCTGCTTCTAGAAAAATGGTAGACTCAAGAGCTACTGTTAAATCTGTAGTGTCAAGAACAGCTGGAACAGATATCAGTTCATAAGATGTATTTGAGGAAGGTTCATCTTCTAGAAAAAGGTGTCATTTAAGGTGAATCAGAAATGGAAACTACATCTTGATAAGGAAATCGGTCTTCATGAAAGAGGACATCACGGGAGACTGAGAATCTTTTTATTGTTGGATCATAAATTTGGTACCCTTTTTGTAGCATAGGGTAGCCCATGAAGATGCAAGGGTTAGCCCAAGCATTGAATTTGTCTGACCCCAAAACTTTAGAATAATAGAGCCATCCAAAAACTCAAAGTTGCTTGATATTTGAAGTTTTGCCAAAGAGTAGCTCATATCAAGTTTTGCCACCCAGCACACACGTTGGTAGCCGATTGATTAAATAGGTAGTGTGACCACACATTCACCCCAAAAATAGGTAGGGAGGTTGGCTTGGTGTTTTAGAGCACGAGTGACTTCTACTCAACTATCCCGTTTTGTTAAGGAGTAGATATGCAGGAACTTTCATGAAGGATCCCAAGTGAGGAAAATAAGGAGAAACAATTTTGGTTAAAAAAACCCCTAGCATTCTTAGACCGGACCGGTTGAATGAGGTTTTGAATTGGGTAGTGACCATCGATAAGAAATTCCTAATATGGGTAACTGTTTGATCCTTCGATCGCATTAAGAATACCCTAGTTCCTTAGGAAAAATCGTCTATAATGGTGAGAAAAAACCTAGATCTATCATGATTTGGAGTATGGTAAAACCCCTAAATATCAAGATGTATCAGTGCAAAAGGATGTGTAGTAGTGGATGTGCTATGGGTAAATGTGTCTCGTGTTTGTTTGGCGAGTGGACATGTTGGACATTTGGGTTGAGGGAGAGAGGCACTATGACCTAGTCTTTGATGCAAAATATATAATGTTTTATTAATGTTTGTATTACAAAAGGAAAGCTTATTGGTTTTACATAGGAAAAATAAAAGAAAAAACATCGGGTGCCCATTAATAAAGACCATTATTCAGTCTACCCAAGCCCATTAGTGTCCCAGTCGAAAGGTCCTAAAATTCACATTTATTAGAAAAAATTTAAAAGACAATTACTATCTTGACATATTTTAGACACTAAGGTGAGATTTAGGTGAAAAGCTGGGATAAATAGCATATTCTTTAGGACTAAAAATTTGGTAAGTTAGACAGTTCCTATGTGTATGATTGGAGTAATATTTCCATTGGGCATACAGACAGAAATACTGGATGTATTTGTGGTATGATGATGGAAATATTTGAGTTGCAAATGATGTGGTCACTATCACCTGAATCAATTATCCAAACATTATCTTTAATTAAATTAAAACAAAAAGATGTACCTGCATATGATGCCATTGGAGCCTGTGGAACATTGTTCAACATTTGCGGAAGGGGATCAAATTTTTCTGGGGTGATTTGTGGGGCTGAAATTGAATCTCCGGATGGAATACTGGAAACTTGATAAACGAAAGATTTTCCATTTTTATCGTTGGTTGGATGGCCATGCAATTTCCAACAATGTTCCTTTATGTGGTTTTGCCGTTTGCAATAGCGATGGTAATATTTGAGTTTGCCTTGTTTAGATTGCTCAAGCCAATTTTGCCAATTTGTTTGCCCAAACCCAATTAGCCAATTTGACCCATTGCTCGTTGTTAGGCCATTAGTTGAGACTTGGCCCATATTGACATTTGACCCATTATTGGATGTTGGGCCATTAGCCAAATTTTGACCCATATAAGTATTTGACCCATTTTCCAAAAGTGAGAGCAAATGTGAACTGTTAGATGGAGGGTTTCCATCTGGGCCGTTGAAGAGCTCATATAAATTAGAGCTTTTCTCATTTTTCATTCCCAGCCATCCTTTGAATTCATTTGTAAAAGAGTTGGGAGAGAGAGAGTGTACCAATTTTGTGCCGGCAAAGGCCACGCCTCTCCCCACTGAGGGTCATCCACGAGAAGTTTGTAATGCCCACATCAAGGTACGTAGCTTTATTTATGCCCTAATACCCTTAGTTGAATTTTGTTAAAGTTATTTTGAACAAGTGTGAAGAAAAATCCTTAAACCTTCATTAAGGGTAAAATGATCTTTTCACTTATAATTAGTTGAAAAAGTGGGGAGTGAAAGAAGTAGAATAACATTAATAAGTTAATAAAAATGAGGGCATTTTTGTAATTGACTAAGGGACATAGATGAGTACAAGGGTAATATATATATATAAATATATAAAATAAGAGTTTAAGAAAAGAAACCCTAGCCACTCTACCCATAGTTCACGGCACCTTCACCCTAAATTCTCTCAAATTTCTTCACTCAATTTTCAAGGAAATTCATAGGATTTTGATAGATTTCAATCCTAAGCATTCAAAGGTAAGATTCTTGCACCTAGATGTGAGATTAAATTTTAAAGTTTTGAATTCTTATGATTTTATATGCTTAGGGTTTAAGAGGAAAGGGAATTCTACCAAAGAGAGATTATAGTGTTGGAATTGCTCAAATTCAAGGTAAGTAAATCCAACTTTAGCTTTGATTGGATAAATACTTTTGTAGAGAAATTTTTATATGTTGTATCTGTGTTTGGATGATGAGAATTATGGATTGAAGATATGTGAATTTCATGGCCATGAGAAGTAATTTATTATATGTGATGAGAAGTAATTTATTAATATGTGATGAGAAGTGACTTATTAGTATGTGATGAGAATTGATTTATTGGTATGTGATGAGAAGTGATGTATTTGTATGTGTTGAGTTGATGGGATTTTGGATGAAAAATGAAAGAACGGATGTGGAAAGGTGGAGGATGAAATTCAGCTTGGTTGATTGTTGGCTTTAGGGAGTTGTTTGCCCCAATTTTGGTGACTTGAGAGATATGTGGAAGTGTAACCAATTTAGGGTTTGTATGTGCATGTAAGGTGTTTGATGGAATGTCAAAGTGAAGTGCATATATGAGTATGTTAGATTATTATCTTGTTATGGAAATGCTGTTGGTAGAGAATATTAGTTCCATAATGATATCTTAATATGGCATAATGCATTCATACATTGAGCATTTTCATTTAGAAAAAATAGCAAAGAATGAGCATATTTACATGCACATATACATGCATGAGAACATTAAAGAATAAAGAGAAAGAAAGAAAAGCAATTAAATGTAGAATTATTGTTTTAAGAAATATAATTAAAGAACAATTCAAATCTGAAATTTTACTTTAAAAAATATAAAAAGAGAAGAGAAGAGAATGTTGTTGCGATAGGGAACCCATGAGTGACAAAGAAGAATAACCCCGAATGCACGCCGCCTTTAGTGAGAGGCCTCAGAACAAGAAAGAGGAATTTGTACACTCCGTAAGAAGTGCACGTGGATGAGAACTGTACCCAAGAAAGAATTTGAGAATACGCTCACACGACCAGGGTTCGGAATCCATGCCTCAATCGAGTCCGATCGGCAAAGAAATAATAGAAAAGAAAGAAAGAAAATAATAGAAAAGCAAGAAAAACAGAAAAGAAAGAATAGAAATAGAAAAGAAAGAAGAGAAAAACAAAAGAAAGAGGAGAAACAGAAAAAGGAAAAACAAAACAAGAAAATAGAAAAACAGAAAAGAAAATGCATTGCATAGAAAAAGTTTATGCATTTGTGCATATGCATCATGTCATTTCTACTACCCTGAGTTAGTTTCCCTATTTGTGCTTACATATCAGTAAATGAGAAACTAGAATCTTAGAAAGAGTAGAGAAGAATTGAGAAGTTTGGTGTAAGGAAAAAAAATCTAGGATCTAAGTAATGGAGAAAGATGAGATACGGTTGGGAGGAATGTCAAGTAGCGGAGGAGAATGGCACCACTGTCCAAGATTACTTTGTACTTATTTTTATGACTTTATTACTTGATGTAGAGATTTATATATAAAAGTAATGCTATTTTTGGGTCCACTACCTTATATGTTAGTGAGTTTTACTTATATTTTTCCAAAGAACTACTAGCTAGATAGAATATTACAAAGTTGTCGTTGGGTCTCCTCTTGGACGACAAGCTAGAAGGTACGGTGTAAGGATGATGGTGGTGTGGAGGCGAGGATTTGTGTTTGAAAGGGCACAAATCCTTCATTTAAGCCGAGAAGGAAGCAGCCAAGGCGATCTTAGTCTCGGAATTCTAATATTGCTGGAGCATCTTGGCGGTGCATCAAATTTTTCTTTGGCAACATCCAAGGTATTTCATGCCACCAAGAGTTTGTTATAATATGTGGTGACAGACTTGTTGGCTTGCTTTATTTCACCAAGATTTTGCCTAAGGGTGAAGGTTTGGGCAAGATCCAACTTGCAGTACATCTCTTTGATGTGTGCCCAAGTTTCAGTCGCAATATCCATCGGTGGTAATCTAACTACTACTTTCGGTGATAAGCAACTGCCAATCTATGAACAAACAAGCATATTGCATATATTCCATTGCTAGAGGAGATTGGGTTCTATGGGTTGGGAATAGTGCCGTCGATGAAGCCCTCTTTGCCTTTGGTAATGAGGGCTTGACAGAAATCTTTAGCCCATGTGGCTTAGTTTCCTAATCTGGTCAACATCACCTTGACAGGGTTGATTTCTAGGCCATCAGACGCCAGTGTATACAGAACATCGATTGGTTTAGGGCAGTGGCTAGCGGTTGGTATCATGTGGAATGTGAAAGGTTGTTGTCTCAAGTACGGTTCAGGACCCATTTGGGCATTTTGACCCGTGGGGTAACCTGAAAAGGTAAATGGATATGAGAATGGATTTGGGCCTTGTTGGTGATCCAAATCCAACATCACAACAACAATAATATACCACAAAATCAAGTCAAATTCAGTCAAGCATAAACTAGCACAAAGCACTTACTTGCGAATTTCAGACCAAGACAAGTAGTAACCTTCAAGCATAAAAGATCACTTCACCAACTTGAATTTATTTCACCACCAAATCCCCTTGCCAAGACTTGGATAAAGAATTCACAAATAAGAACCCACAAGTTCTTTGAAAATGGAAAAACCAAATATTTTATATATCTTGACTAAATTTACAATGAGGAATAGTTGCCTTTATATAGGCAATTACAAGGATAGGAAAATAATTCACAAATACAAAGAAATTACAAATAAAGTCAATAAAAATTACAAGCCATTCAATTATAAACAAAGTCCATGCCTATTTAATGCAAAGGGAACATAAACCCTTAAATCTAAGATCTTTTTCATAACCACTCTATTAGGTGTATAAGCTTGCTCCCATTGGATCAAAAGCCAATCAATTGTCCTAATTAATTCTAGTAGTAAGGGTGCATAAAATTGGGCCTTGAAAATCATGGAAGTGAACCCAATAAGAAATATGTGAATTCTTCCTTTATAAATGCAAATTGGGCCGAATTGGGTGTTTTGGGCAATTGTTCTTCTTACTTGATGGACTTCAAATTCTCTTGATGTGCTTGGACTTGGAACGACTTGGGTTGATTTGATTGGACTCATCTTCTCCTTAGAACTTGCTTGGGCCAAATAGTCTTCATTGTTTTCCACATTCCATAAACCAAGTGTTTTAGGATATGGAATGAATTTTTTTATTTCAACCAAATTAGCAAGTGTGTTAGAACTTGTAATTTTCTTTCCACTCATGCTTACAAGTGTTTTAAGACTTGTAAACGTGTCAATTGGGTTGATGGAAATGGGCCAGTTTCCATTTGTGAGATTGGACTTGTTTGAGTTGGTGGATTTGGGCCTATTAGTGTTTTGTTTGGGCCTGTTATATTTGGGTTGGTTGTGGTATTGAGGGCCTGGTTTTTTGGATCTTGGGTGTTTGACATTTTATTTAAGAAGAGATAAAAGATACTAACCAAGTTTTTGTTTGAAAACAAAAAAAAAAAAAAGGGACAGAATGAAGAGGTTAGCTAAGCGGAAGCTTGTTTAATTGACCTGCTCTAATACCATATCAAAGATTTAAGAAAAATAAGGACAAGAAAGAAGGCAAGAGTAGCAAAATGTCTGCTAGAGAATGCCAAAGAGAAGAGGGAAGAATTACAAAAGCAAGGTCTGTATATTGTATTTATATATCTCTATATGCTTTGTTCAAACCCCTATTTATACAAGTGTAATGTGACAATAAAAGGAAAATGTATCAATTTATGCCATGATTTCTCAATTACATGAAATCCGGGCAATAATGAAAATTACATGGAAAGACTATTATGCATTAAAAACAAATAATTGCATTCCATATCTCAACATAAAAGTTTTACTTTCAGTGCACTTGTATTAATTAGGAGAACAGTTCTACCTTATATTGTCATATATGTTGATTATTTTCATATTAACCTTATCAGAGTTGAGAAATTTTATCTTTGCGGGAGGTCTTCATGAATCAAATAATAGTTTTGGTTTTTTCATCCACATGAAACGATTTGATTTGTTAGTGCATGCAGTATTTTAGTAATTAACTAAAAATAAGTATTAATTTTATGGATAATATTTTATGTACAAACTTCTTATGCGGACTTTTTCATACAAACTGATACAATGGGATGATTTTAAATTTAAATTAAATTAAATAATTAAAGAAGATTATATGTCAAATATGCAGAGTTACCACATGAATTTGTAAGAAATAGTTTGTATAGATGGTTTGTAAATGTAATATAACTCTAATTTGATATAGTGATAAGTAATTCAATGAAGTTACAATTCATAGCCGAAAAGAATTCAATTGCCGTTTAATATAATTCCATTCCCTTTTATTTTTCTTATTAACTTATCAAAACTTCTGTTTCAAGAACAAATAAATTATAAACGTTTGTTATGTATCAATCAATGAAGCGGCTTTCACTTATTGTGACTGATTTACAAGTAATTTTTACTCTTTTTATTTGTTGATTTTTGCTTCTTTTTTTTTAGTATTGTTTTCTAACCTTCATTTTTACTACTTGGTGTTCTTAACTTATCAAAACTTCACTTTCAAGAACAAATAAATTATAAACGTTTGTTATGTGTCAATCAATGAGGCGGCTTTCACTTATTGTGACTGATTTACAAGTAATTTTTATTCATTTCATTTGTTGATTTTTGCTTTTTTTTTTTTTTAAGTATTGTTTTCTAACCTTCATTTTTACTACTCGGCATTCTCTAGATTGCTGCATTTAATATGATCTCTTTGAAGTAGATTCTTTTATTTTATGGCCATCGACTAAAGTAGATTGTAATTATCATAAATTTCATAAATGCTTTAATTTATTGCACAAAAAATGGATAAGCCTTATTTTAAAAAAATTCATAAAAAAAAAATTCTCCTTTTATTTTTTCTAGTGTTCATGCTTTTGTTGGATCACTTAAAAAAAATAAATAAATAAATAAACTCAAGCTGATTCTATTTTTGTTTCTTTCTTTTATTTTTGGGCTTCCAAGCCCAACAAATACTAATATAGGCAGTGTCACCATCTCAGTTTGTTGATGTAGTTAGACTGTCCAATTATATAATGACATGTTTTACTATGCATATTTGCTATATTTTTTTTGAATAAAAACTATGTGCACTAACCGACGTGTACTAATCCAAGTACTAACATTGTAAATTTGAAATTCTCTCTAAAAAAAATTTCAAATTTTCAATATTAGTATTTTGATTAGTACATATTAGTTAGTATACATAGCATTACTCTTTTTTCTTATATCTACTTATCACCATGATTCATGAGTAATTACTATTATCATTAATCAATAACCACGTGGTAGTAATGGTAACTTCAACTCTCATTATCACATCGGGGATGAGACATTTTCTGGTGATGCATCACCACAAAAGGCGGTTTCGAAAATTAATAATACATATTTTTCTTTTATTAAATAGCCTCACCACGTACATCAACCAAGTTGTGAGACTATCCCATATGAGTTTTTCCAGTAAATAAGAGTTTTGCTTTCAATTCACTTGTATTAATTAGGAGATCAGTTCTACCATATTTATTGTTATATATGTTGGTCATGTTTAGATTAACCTTATCAGAGTTGTGAAATTTTATCTTTCAGGGAGGTCTTCATGAATCAAATAATAGTTTTGGTTTTTTATCCACATGAAATTAAACAATTTGATTTGTTAGTGTATGGAGTATTTTAGTAATTAATTAAAAATAGGTATTAATTTTATGAATAATATTTTATGTAAAAACTTCTTATATATACTTTTTTCATACAAACCGATGTAATTGGATGACTTTAAATTATATTTAAATTAAATTATTAAAGGAGATTATATGTCAAATATGTAGAATTGCTACATCAATTTGTAGGGAATAGTTTGTATAGATAGTTTGTAAATGCGGTATTACTCTAATTTTATATAGTGATAAGTAATTCAATTAAGTTAGAATTCATAGCCGAAAAGAAGTCAATTGCCGTTTAATATAATTCCATTCCCTTTTTATTTTTCTCATTAACTTATCAAAACTTCTCTTTCAAGAACAAATAAATTATCAAAGTTTGTTATGTATGCGGCTTGCACTTATTGTGACTGATTTACAAGTAATTTTTATTCATTTTATTTGTTAATTTTTGCTTCTTTTTTTTTTTTAATATTATTTTCTAATCTTCATTTTTACTGTTTTGCGTTCTCTGGATTGTTGCATTTAATATGATCCCTTTGAAGTAGATCCTTTTATTTTATGGCCATCGACCAAAGTAGATTGTAATTATCATAAATTTAATAAATGCTTTAATTTATTGAACAAAAAAAATGGATAAGCCTTATTTTTTAAAAATTCATTAAAAAAAATTCTCCTTTTATTTTTCTACTGTTCATGCTTTTGTTGGATCACTTGTAGGAGTTGGGATACCGGATGATTTCCAGGTATGATTTCTTACATCTTAAGCTAAATTTATGTTTTCTTGCCTTATCAATTAGGAAATTTATGATGGTTTTGGGTAGGGGTGTGCAAAAAAAGTTGATATCTGATCAGAAAAAACTAGATATCCGAAAATTCGAATCGGATTCGAATATCAATTTTTGGAAGATCCGGATTTTCGAATCAAATACCGAATCGGCTCTGCAAAGAAATCGGATATCCGGATCCAATCCGATCTTATCCATAACTACAAGTTTTAAGAAGTTATTTTGAGGTCCTAGGTGAAAAGTGGTCAAGTATGTGGACTGTTCTAAAATACGATGACAACTTTGGGGGGCAAAATACAATGAAATGATGATGTGGCAAGGGGTTCTAAAGGATAAAGCAAAATTTTAGGGGATAATGATATTTTCCATGCAAATTCGAATAAAACGGATCAAACAAAATCCGAATCGAATTTGGATCAGGTTTCATTCTGATTCGAAAATCGGATTAGAAAAGTGCAAAACCGGATTGGATATCCTGTTTTGCACACTCCTAGCTTTGGGGTTTGTAGAACGTGAACTGGAAGATCTTAGTGAAATTCATATGTGGATGGGTGATGACCATAATTTTCTGTTGTGTGGCTGCTTATGTTATCTTCTCTGCCTCTATTCACACACCAACATATGCAGTGCCCTGATTTTATGTGTGGCATCATTACATCAAATATACATACCGTTCAATTTATAACAATAATATCTTACTGATTTGATAACGTTATGAAATTACTGTCAATGATTTACTACACCATTGGTTGACATTAGTGGGATAACATTATCGGATATATATATATTAGTCAAAACATGTGGAGGAGGGGATGGAAAATGCGTTTGAATGTATTATTCAATGGCGGCAATGGGTGAAGTGGTGGATGGTACTGTATCTTAATCAAGAAATAGGTCTGGTCAACTAAACATTTGCTTAGAAATTGGAACAATCAACTTCCTTCACGTGATCAACAATGGCACACCGTCTTGACTGAAAGTGAAAGCATGGCCCAACCTAACCAATTCGCCCATACTCCATCGAGGAAACTGCTCAGTCACTCCATACAAACTTTGTTCAATGCCTCTACTCAACCACATCGATCAATTCATTAAATTACTGTTTGAGATGTGTAGCAGTTTTAATTGTGAATTTGACATGCAATAAATTTTCAAACATCAATATTCACGCAAACTTTTATGATATATGCAATTTATCTGTAACTCTATATGATATTTAGCTATTTATCTTGATATTAAAATAATAAAATAAGAATAAGCCATCCATTTGATTATGAAATAAAAATTTTAATCCAATACAACACTAAACTATTAAACTCAATAGATAAAATCTAGTTACAACAATTGGCCACTCGTTTATTAATTTAAATACATGATTACCGCTTAACATAATTAACTCTCTTTTTTTGTAACCCTCAACTACCTTCTTAACTACTAAAATATATAAATTAACTAGGGTTTCTATATAGAGTTAATGACTTTTTCCCATCCAAATAATGTTTAATGACACTTTTTCACCCATAAACTTTTAAAATACCACTTTACTACCCAAATTTATATTCCGAGGAAAAACAGAGAACAAATTCATTACATGCTGTTAGGGCTTTTGAAGAGAAGAGACCGTTGAGTCTTTTGGTTGTGGAATGTTGGATTTTAGTAGTTGGGATTGATCGGAATTTGACTTAAAGGAGGCGGTTGCGCAAACTCTAATCACTCGATTCCCAGAGATTGATGAGTTCGAAAGGAGTAGGGTTTGAGGGATTTTGATGGGTGATGATCGGGGAAGAGAATGGTAGTGATGGGGCCATAATGATGTCAGAATCAGAAACGAAATATAGATTTGGATTGTAAAGTAGTATTTTAAAAGTCTGTGGGTGGGAGAGTGTCATTAAACCATTATTTGGGTGGAAAAAAGTCGTTTACTTAGTTTATATATGATAGAAAAAGATTGGACCAAGACAGCATAGGTTTTAGTTACAACAACATTTTCACATTAATCAGTTATGTTCACTCAAAATTATATTAACTATGTGTAATGTGAGGATATAAATTAATTTGTTAAACTCGGTAATCTGTTTGTTTTTTACTCTTCTATATATAGATAAATGTACTAATATAAAAAGGTCACCATACACACCCCAATCGTCATCGAGTCGACTTTGAATCATTGTTTGCTGATAACAATGGCTTCCCTTAAACAATTATCAGTCATCTTCTTCGTTTTTACAGTGTTATTTGGGTTCAATGTTGTCAATATTCATGCAATTCAAGCTCGATCGCTCATTGGTTACTTCGATAGGAAACCAGATGGTCCGAATCTAGGTGAGGGTGAGGATCCTGAAAAGCCTCATTCATATTCTCCTTCTTCAGCACCTAAAAGAGAAGCTCGGTCACTTATTTATTACGACTTAAAGCCAAATGATCCGAATATGGGTGATGGTGATGATGGTCCTCAAATCCCTCACTAATAATATGATAGACACGTGTTAAATAATAATGAATAGTTTTTAATTAGTTTATATATTTATGTAATGAGAGTCTTAATTAATATGCATGGATATATCACAATTTGATAAATTGTGTTTAGTATGATAATGAAAGAGTTACTATTATAAGCTATTTCCATTTTTTTTTTTTTTCTTTTCGTTGTCCATTTCATATTTGAAGATCATGACATATCAAATCTTCAATATATCGCTTCTAAATCCCACTTAACTTTCCATTAATCATCCTTTCTTTTATTAACTCTGTTGTGCAGTAAATCTAGAATGGATAATTCTTCTTTTGGCTTGGTGATATTTTGCGATATCGAATCCATGATTCAAGCTGAAGATTTCACTAATTCCTGTTTAAGTTTATTTTCAATTCAATCTTGTAACGGATGCTATATAAATCCAGTTGTAATCTATTTGAGGGATTCAAGAGAGAAAAAAGACTTGAGAGACTATGAAAAGAGAAAACTCAAGAAGGTTAACTCATTGAAATAACCCTTCGTAATTGATAATAACTCTTTGTAACTCAGCTCGTCAATACACTCAATAATATAACAATGGATGTAAGTTTTGCATTATAAGCAACCGAACCATTTTAAAAATTCTTTTTTGTTCCTTGTTATTCTAAGATTATTACTGCACGTTCATCGTCGCATTGCCTCCGTTGTTGATCCATTAGGATCACACACACATCCTATGTGGTTCTAGTGTTGTCAATCACATATTTCTGATTGTTACGGATTTTCGCATTAACAAGCTAATTAATAATCTATAACCTGTCTATAAATTTTGCTGATTTATTTTCCAATTAACTTTCTATTATGTTTGCTTCATTAAATAAACTATAGAGATTAATTAATTTTTAATTAACTTGCAAAATAAGCAAGTCCGATTAATTAATATTATAGGTGCAAAAATTCAATTCTCCTTCTATGAATCATATTATATTCCTTATATGATTTGTATCCATTCGTAAAATTATAAAGGTATTACATAAAATAAAATAAAAATAAAAAATCTCATAGGGAAACAAACTATATATATATCACTGATCACATACATTAACTGCTTTTAAAATGATCTATAACAAAGAAGAATTATAATCTTTACATGCAAAACAACCATAATTTTTATATATCAATCCTCATGAAATTATAAATAATTTATTTTGTTTTATGATTCTTTATTGATTTTTTTCTTTGTTTGCCATTAAAAAGAATCGAAATATATAGTGTTATTCTTTGTTTGCATAGACAGGTTTCTTTACTTCAGTATCATATATTTAAAATGTTTCTTCTTTGACCAAAAAAAAAATAATTAAAGGGTAATATATGATATGAAACTTGATTAGTATTTAATCTTTTTCATGTTAATAATTCTTTTTTGTACCATCGAAGTTCATTTTAAAAACATATATATAATTAAGTATCAATTAGAAAAAAAAATTCAGCCCACCGCAAAATAATTAACTTTATAATTACTTACTCCCCTCCTCGACCAATGACTGGGGATAAGTGTATTTGGCTTTCTAATCCAAAGAGATACACAATTATAACTTAACTATTGAAGTGAAGGCTTGAAACAATGTCGCTTGGAATTAATAATGTGCTGTCGTTTCAGAGCTCTACTTGGGTGGATCCTGACCATTGATCCAAGTTTGATCCAATAGCTGCTATTCATCAACTCTGGTCAATGTTATATAAGCAGCCCAATCATTGGATTCAACCATCGAAGCTTTTTCTCCTTTGTCGAGCAAAATCAGTTTTCTTTGCTAGGGTTTACATTTCTTGATCAAGATTTGTGTAACTTGTGAGTTGAGTGATTAGGGTTTACTCATTCAGTGAGATTGATCATTCTCTCAAGAGTTAGGGATTCCAGGGTAAGTTTCTCTAGGTTAGAAGTTAAAGGGTGATTTTGGTTGTAAGAAGTAATAGATCGATTGATCTGTGGGTTTGTAAGCTGTTGTTCTTAATTGATTAGTGCAGTGAGCTCCTCTGATTCCGGAGCTCAATATGGATGTAGTCTATCCAATCTTAGATAGATGAACCACGGTAAAATTCTGTGTTGTTTCTTGTTCTTGTTTGAATGTGTGTTATCTTTGGTTGTGTGACATACATATTTAGGATTACAGCATAACATTAAAATAAATAACTCTCTCTCTTTGAGCAATAATCCTCTTTATTTATGCAATAATTTGTACCAACTAGAGATACCCGATTAGCCTCTGAAGGGACGGGGCAAGATGTACGCATGATTATTGATAATCAGCAAGGTCGCCAAAATGATGTAATAAAATAAAGAACAAAAGAGATTTTATAGTGGTTTGACGGTATAGAAACCAAACCTACATCCACTCTATGCTATTATTGAAGGGTGTTACAAGGTTGAATTAGGTTACAAAGGAGAGCTCACAAGATGAATGAAAGACATTCAGTTCTCGCAACCTATTCTCTCTAAAACAAGCAGTGTATTTTTATCTTAAACTTTACTAATACTGGAATCCCTCTGGAACGGAGGCCGTGGACTCATTTTATACTTATCCCGTTTGGTAGTGGTTGAGGATAGATGTTACGAAGTTGCTTGCATGCATAATCCCCTTAATTAGGGTTTGACTCAGTAGACTTCAAGCCGAATGACCCCAATGGTGATGGTCAACAAATCCCTCACTGAAAATCTTCCTCTTATGGAGCCCATGAAAGACATATGTCAAATAACTAATTGTGTTTAGTGTATAATAATGAAGAATTACTCAGCTATTGTCAATGTTTCTTCTCTTTTGGTTGTCCATTTCACATTTGAAGATCATGGAATATTTAATTTTAATGTCGTATTCCGTCGGGAAAAATATTTATGAATTTGTAATTTTCCCGGAAAATAACTAGATCTTTTAATGTACCCCTGTCCTCTGAGTAAAAATAAATGCTGTGAAACGTGTCAAATTTGTCTTCAACAAACTTTAGTATATAAGATTTCATTTTCAATGTATAATTAAAATAATTTTGGAGACAATAATTGTCGGTTTAAATTTGAATTTCCAGGCGGATAGTCAAGAACTGTGGCATGTAGATGATGAAACATGTTTGAAGATGGGCTTTTAGCCTTCACATTTCGCTAGGAATGGAAAACGTGTGCGGAAAATCAAGGTACAAAACTGGCACACGTGTGGTCAAACAGTCAAAACAATTGGGATCTTTGTTTTGTTGTAGGCTGCCCACGTGATGCCTTTGACTTCGTTACTCCTGCGGCATTCACATTATCTGTTGCTTTAGATGCCCAATTCACCATCTTAATTTTAGTCATAATCGGGTGTTCAATGTGTCACGTATAAATAATTATTCAAATCATACTTTTATAATGTAATTTATAAATAGTTGTCAAATAGTTTATTCTTTTACTTTACCCCAATTCTAAAGCAATTATTTTGACTACCTCTTAATGGTCGAATGATTCGATAGAGACTCTTGGATATATTACTTAAAAGATTTTGACTTCAAGTTTCTTCTCGATTGTTAATAAAGGTAATTACTAGAATTCTTATCTGATCAGTAGATTCATAGTCCTAAAAAATCAATTAAGAAGCATGTAAGCTGTTCCATATATCCCATATCAAAAAATTACTTTAACAATGAAATCTTCTGTATCCAATTATTAAAACAGATCCAAGAAAAAGATGGACTGTATTTTACAGTACTTTTCCTTTCAGTTGTGGTGGATAAAAAGATTGACAGATTGATTACTGAAGGCAAATCATCATTTGTTTGCATGGTTTTTTGTTAGTGTGATAGATGATTGGACCTTAAATAGGGTTAATTAATTATAATGTGATTAACCGAATCGTCACCATTGATTTACTGTATACAGTAAAAGTTTGGTCTGTGATTTGATCGATTGTGATAGGCTCATCATACAGAAGCTTACATCATCCGGCAGTAGTATTCTGTTTTGTTTTTTGTCAAAGATTTGCGTACTTAATCTTGATTTGCATTTATGTTGGAAGGGACCAGTAACTTTAATGTTGAAATTAAGCTGAAAATGAAATCTATATACAGTATTTAGGCGTATGAGAAACGCCTTTAGAATATTTATCGCATCAAACCTGTCATGCTTAGACAATTAATGTTCATTGGTAAGTATTTTTTGGTATGTTCCATAAATAATGTAGATTGAGACAGATATTAACAAGAAAATTACAGAAACAAAAACAAGGTATATTTCCATGACCATGACGTGCGGCTATGGGAGGCTAANTCCATATGCATATATTTGTATATATGTAGTACTTCAGAAAGAATAAAGAATTTTAAAAATAAAACATTTTAAGAATAAAGAGAAAGAAGGAAAAAACAATAAAGAATTAAAGAAAGAAAAAGTGTTAAAGAAGAGAAAAGAATAGGTTGTTGTGATGGGAAACTGTGAGTGCTAAGAAGAAATTCTCACATACACGCTACCTTAATTGAGTGGCATAAGAAGAAAAAGAATTGTACGACCCATAAGAGTGTATGTGGATGAGGGTTGTACCAAGAAGAATTCCTACATGCACGCCACCTTAATTGAGTGACCTAAGAAGAAAGAAAGAATTTGTACGGTCAGCAAGAGTGCATATAGATGAGGATTGTACGCACTCACACGGCTAAGATTCCAAATCCATGCATCAACAGAGTTCGATCGGCAAAAAATAAGAAAAGAAAGAATAAGAAAGAACAAGAAAAAGAAAGAAAAGAGAAGCTTGAGCAAGCAAGACAAGAAAGAAAAGAAAAGAAATAGAATAAGAAAGAAGAAAGAAAAGAAAAGAAATAGAATAAGAAAGAAGAAAGAAGAAAGAAAAATGCATTATTGCATATGCATTTTTATGCATTATCATTAGGGGTATACAAAAAAATCCGATATCCGGTCCGTATCCGATCTGATCCAAAAAAACTGGATATCCGAAAATTCGGATCGGATTCGGATATCAATTTTTAGAATATCCAGATTTCAGATCGGCTCCACAAAGAAACTGGATATTTGGATTCGATCCGATTTTGTCCATAACTACAAGTTTTAAGAAGTTATTTTGCGGTCCTAGGTGAAAAGTGGTAAATTATGTGGACTATTTAGAAATGCGATGACAACTTTGGGGGTCAAAATGTAATAAAATGATGATGTAGTAGGGGGTAATAAGAATAATGCAAAATTTTAGGGGATAAATTGATATTTTTCATACAAATTCAGATAAAACCGGATCAGACGAAATCCGGATCAAATTCGGATCAGGTTTCATCCTGATCCGAATTTTCGGATCAGATCAGAAAAATGAAAAACCGAATCGGATATCCGGTTTTGCACACCCCTACATATCATTCATGTATATTACCATGAATTCTATCATGGTTAGAAAGAATATAAAAAATAGAAAGAAAGAACAGAGAGAAAGAAAGAACAACGAGAATTAGGAAGAAAGAAATAACAGTAAGAATTAGAAACAGAGACAAAAAAGAGAAAGAACTAGGAACGAAAGAAAGAAGAAGAGAATTAAGTAAGGAAAGAATCAAAGAAGGAGAAAAGATAAAGGGATTTACTTACTGAACATTTTTGTGCTCACCCCGTTGTTTTTTCCATGTTTTGCAAGAAATAGGTGAGCAACAGTCAGAAGAAAGTTGACAAACGGAGAGAATTGGCATTACTGTCCACCGTTGCTAAAGTTTTTGTACTTGTTATTTTGATGTATGTAAAGAATTATATTTTATAAGTAAATAAAATTTGGGCCGAACTATTTTTCATATGCTAAGTATGTATGGTTTTATTGTATATGTTCTAAAGTATACTAGTAGAAAAAAGTCATTACATTCAAACCTTTGGACACTGGTTTGACCCACCAGTTAAACTGGTTAAATCGGTCAACCAGGGGACCCAACCACTTTGCCGGCTTTTACCCTAAGTTGGGTTTTAAAACATTGTTCAACTTATAGATGGTAAAATCTACACAAATTTACTATAAATTAATTAGATAATTTTATTTTATTTAATATATATAATATGGTGAGAATTTATAGAAAGAAAATTGTAATAAAAATGAGAACTATTCTATGATGCCTCACAAAATCACCAACCTGTTATTTGGTGCGCACCTCAATTAAAAGTAATCCGTTAGATAAGCCACAAACGTGGTAAGTGGTCATTTTGTGGGTTTTGAACACAAAACCTCTAGATAACCTAAAGTCTTACCATCATGCTACAAGCCAAGCGAATAAACAACAAAATAAGTTTGAGCAATGCTACAGCTACCGAAAAAGCGCACCANGAGTTTACATCATAAACCACGAAAAAGTGAAGGGCAAAACGGTCCATATACCATAGCGGTCCATGCATATGGCATGGAGACTAGTGTAGCTGATTAAAACCAGTGGATAAGGTTGTTAGTTAGATAGATCCAGTGACAGGTACAACCTCCAGTATAAAAAATCAATAAAAAAAATAATATTATAAAAATAGTTATTGACTTTGTGTTTCCTATTCTCTTTTCACATCATTTTTAATTGAATGAATAAATAAATAAATAATAAATGGAAACAAAAACATTAATGTCAAAGACCAAAACTAAAATTCAACGGTTGAGATCATTTTCATGTAAATTTTTTATGGTAAAGTAATTCTAGACTTCTAATCATAAAAAAATGTGACTATTAGTAAAGCATATGTTTATCAAAAAGGCAAATAGTTTATAAAACAACATCAGATTAATTAAAATCTGAGTCAACGATAAACAATCATATTATTATGAGTGAATGTCTTAATTACATTTTTGCACCTATAAATGTTGAGAAAAAAACAAATTTCTACCCTTAGTCAATCTCGCCAATGGAATCTGTTAGGTGTAAAGTTATGAAAAGAGTGGGTGTGTTTGTTTTATTATTTTAAGTAGGATTTTGAAAAAGTTGAGTTGAGCTGTTATTCTAGATAGGATTTAAAAATTAATAAAATATCATATAGGTTTGTTAATTTACTAAACACCCCTACATAAAAGTTAAAAAATTGATAAAAACACCTTCACCCATCTCCATTTGTCAGAATCTGATGTAATAGCGCACGACTGACTCATGTGCTAATATGGCCTTTTCCGGGCAAAGATATAGCCATCATTGATGACCAGATGTGGCTGTAGATCTGACCATCAACTACTAGACCTTTGGCCAAAAGGTCAGATCCACAGTAGATTTAGCCGAAAAATGTTAGATTAGCGCACTACGGGTTAGATCTAGTTGGTAGTGTGCCAGTATGCCAAATTATGGCCATTTTCCGGCAGTGGTGGTCAGAATCTGACAAATATGGGTGCGTGGGGGTGTTTTTCTCAATTTCTAAACTTTTTTTTGTTAGAGGTGTTTAGTTAAATTCAAAAACTCAGAGGGTTTAAAATTAGTTGAATAGAATATGATTAATTTTTCAGAATAGGGAAACAAATATGTATTTGGATAAGATTTTTGAAATCCTACCCAAAATGATAAAACAAACACACCCATATCATTTTTTAACCTCGTATATTTGTTAATTTAGCTACACCCCCCTTAATAAAAGTTTTAAAATTAACAAAAACACTCATATCCATACAGTAAATGCCGGTAGCTGGCCACCACTGCCGGACAGCGACCAAAAGATGTTGGAATGGCACACGACCGACTGGATCTCTCCAATAGTATATCGATCTAGCTTTTTTTTTGGCTGGATCCACCATGGATATGGCCAACAAGGGTCAGATCTACAGTCAAAGATCTGGTCATTGACAACGACCATATATTGGCCGTCATTGACAACTAGATGTGACTTGAAATCTAAATCTTTGGCTGTAGATCTAGCTTTTTCAGCCAGATCCATCATGGATTTGACCGAAAAGGGTCAGATCGACGCACGATCGACCACATCCAACTAGTTGTGCACCATTCCGACAAATTCTGACCACATTTCGACAATGGTGGCTAACTGTTGGGAATATGTGCGGGGTGAGGGTGTTTTTGTCAATTTATAAACTTTTATTATTGGGGGTGTTTAGTTAAATTAACAAGCCTAGGGGTTAAAAAAATATTTTGAATTGAATAGAATATTATTAGATTTTGAAAATAGTGAAACAAATATGTATTTTGAATAGGATTGAATAAGATAACATTTTGAATAATAAAACTAACACAGCCATATAATTCCGTTTACTATTTGATTTTATAATTTTTAACGAGGTTGAATAACATTTTTACACCCAAACTTTATTAAATGTATTTTTCAACCCTAGTTTGGTTTATATTAATTTAAGGTTAATAAATTTAAAAATTAAAATAAAGTCAGTTATTAAATCATAAATGGAAAATAAAAATTTTAGAAAGAAATAAAAAATAAAAGCTGGCCAAAATCTATATGTTTACTAAATCCTAAACTGTAAATCTTAAATCTTTATCTTACATTTCCCTTTTAAGGATTTCAAAACTATTATAATTTTTTTTTATTTCTTTAAATTAAAAAATTGAATAAAAACTTTTTTTTATCACTATAAGTGTTTGAGTCAATTTACGCGCGCATCTCAATTAATCCGTTAGCCTTAAAACTGTCAACCGGATAAGAGTTTCAGTAGTTATCTCTATTAATATTTGGAAAGACTTGAACTCACGAACTAATGAGACCTCCTTTTGCTTTTCTACCACTAGGTCATCCAGTGATTTTTTTTTTTTTTTAATGATCGAGGGTATTCAGGTTAGCTTGCGTACACCTCAACCTGATTCTTTTAGACCTAAAATTATCGATCGAGTAAGAACCCTAATAACTACTCTTATTAATACCTGAAAATACTCGAACTCAAAAACTCATAAAACCTACTTTTTGGTCTTTTATGCTCCGGCCACCCGATTATAGTTAATTTAATAAAAACTTGGTTCAAAAGAAAATATCTATGAATTTATTTATTTTTAAATTTAATTAGTAAATAAGTCAATTTTTTTCTTGACTTGTCAGAGTAGGGTCGTGAAAATAAAAATAAAAATGGCAAGTACATTATTACACGTTTCCCATAGTCAAGTCTCATGAAAGGGGGCCGTGCTTGACCAATTGACACGTCAACGGTATCGGATCTTATACGAAATAATGTATCTGAAAAAGTTATCAACATAAATATTTTAAGATTCTGGTATAAAATATCTTTTGAAAAAAAAAAAATTTAGACAGTTATTACGATGTAGGATTTAAAAATTATCAAAAATATCTCCTATATTTGTTTATTTACTAAATATCTTTATAGTAAAATATTAAAAGTGAACAAAAACACCCCCAATTCACCCTTTAAATACTGACAATCGGCCACCACCGTCGTATTTAATGGGTGCGTTAGGGGTTTCTTGGTAAAATATAAAATATCTTAGGCTCTGTTTGCTTCATTATTCTGATAATTTTTAGAATAATCTTTTAAAAAAAGTTAAATTGGGCGGGTATTACGATGTAAGATTTAAAAATTATCAAAAATATCTCATATGTTTGTTTATTTACTAAACACCCTCATAATAAAATATTAAAAGTTAACAAAAACAACCCTAACCCACCCATAAAATACAGACAGCCGGCCAACACTGTTAGAGGGTGGCTAGAGTATTTTTACAATTTCTAAAAAAAATATTTGGGAGTGTTCAGTTAAATTAACAAATTTAGGAGGTTTAAAAGAAATTAAAAAATATAGAATAATATTTTGAGAATAATGACATTTTACTGTTTAATTTTTTTGAAAATACTAATAATAATATTCCCAAAAGTGAACCAAACGAAACCTTATTTACAAGATACGTCATAAAGTGCAAACTAAAAATTAATAATTCAATTATTTGTTTATAATTAAAGTTAACTAAATTATAAATAAAATATTCAAATTTTTATATGAGTTTTTAACATTTGTAATGAGATTTTTGATATTTTTAAAAGATTTTGTAATATTTTTAAGAAGGTTTTGAAAATATATTAAGGAAGTGGAACGTTGACACTGATACTTGTATGGACACGTCATTATGAAGTTTTAACATGTTGACCAAAGATAAACGATGATTCAATTAAAGATAAATGATTAGTTGTTAGCTTTTAACTATATCCGACCAATCGATTTATATATCCACCGAATATTATAATAAAATCTACAATAAAAAAACATAATAGTTAATATTAAAGAATATTTATTATAAAAGAACAATTCACTAATTATTGATAATAGGAAAAAATTATCAACCGTGAAGTATACAAATAGGCCTCCAAACGACTCAAGTCAAAGCTCGAGTAGCTCACATGTCGAGTCAAGCTGAGTTCGAACCTAATAATACTCGACTCCAACAACTTGTGAGTTTACTTGAGTTCGACATATTATATAACATTTTATATTATACATAAAAATTAAAATTATTAATAATTAAAAATAACTAAATAGTTTAACTGAACGAATTGAAGCTTGAGCTCCAACTATTCCAACCGAGCTGAGCTCAAGCTTTTCAATACTCAGTTCGGCTCAACACAATTGCAGCCCTAAAGGCTCCGTTTGGCTTATTATTTCTATCCATATTCCAAATCCTATTCCCAAAATACTTGTTTTGTTATTTGAGAAATATTAGTATATTTTTTTAATTACTTTTAGATCCCTTAAGTTTATTAATTTCATTAAATACCCCTAGAAAAAAGTTTAAAAATTAACAAAAACACCCCATCCACCTAGGGCTATAAATGAGCTGAGCCGAGACTCAATGAAAGCTTGTTTAGGGCTCGGCTCGATAAGGCTTGATCGACTCGACTCGAACTCAGTTTGTTAACCGAGTCGTGTTCGAACACAATGAAATAAAAAGAAGCTTTTTCAATGGAGCAATCAAGACATTATGAATAATTCCACAAATAATTTTGCTTATTTATCACACATAATGTCTTTGGTGTATTAATGTGGGGAATTAATTAATGGAGAAAAAGCATAATAAAACAGTTATAGACTAGAAAAAAAGCAGCTTTTGAGAAGCACATGACAGAGTTTCTCAATTCCAATGGATTATTGATGGGAAAAAGGAAGAAAAAGCACTTCTGATAAAATGAGATTTGGATGGCAAGTAAAAGATCTTTTCATTCAACTTGGAAAAGCACTTCTGGGTTGTCAACTTCAAACAAGTTGGTATCTCAATCTCATTTCTCATACTATTACTAGGAAGGATTTGCTGGCATCACTGAAAGGTCTCTGTCTAAGCCACCATACTGGGAAATGTGAAGGTGACTTCTCATAAGCAGCTTTCTAGCTTTTGCTTCAACTAGGGCAAAGAAAAAAGCACAAGCTGACATTACACATCAGAGCATCCAGTGACTTTTAATCAGTTCTATCTGAATCAAAAACCATTACCATAGCCTATCATATAAATCTAGGCTTAGGGTCACTGTTTTATATGATATATTGACTAAAACATTGTTACATGTAACTAAAATATTGGTACTTGGATCCAAAAAATTGGTAACATTATTGGAGCGTCAATACAAATTCAAAACTTCAAAACTAGGGTTCTTATTGAACTTTACAGTGTCTGGAGAACAAAAAACTTGTTAGTTTTTTACTAAGTTGGTGACCCTCAATAATTGAAACCTGAATCGCATCGTTACATGTAATATGTTGCATGAAAAGATGATTGTAATAAACGTGTAACACCAAAATGGAAACAGATGACGTGATAAGTCCGTCTCACCTAAGAATTTCACTGAAAAGAAGAAACTGTACAATCGTCATAATTTGGAAAACATCATTATAACACACAAAAGCAAAAACAGAAAACAGGAAAACAATCTCCTGATTTAAAATTTGTTTTCTAACATACTGGATCAGGGCCATGTGATGAGCAGTAGATACAAAGAGTAGTAGATGTCTTCGGTCCAAGGGCTGATCCAGAAATTTTAATTGGGTTGGTTTAAGTAGGATTGAGCTGGGTGAATATCACATTGGTTAGCCTCGATGTCAAGAAACTAACCTTTTACATATCGAAAATGGCCCGGATCGGCACCTCCTTTCCCTCCAAGAAACTCGGCTTCTTCAAGTTTTGTACAGAAATCCGCAACCTGAAAAGTCTGCTCCTACTCTGTGTTTCTGCAAGTGCTCTCAATTCACAGATGTGACAGGGAACTAAACATAAGAGCAGCAATCGGAAAAGGATTTCGACCCACTTCTCTCCCGAGTAGAATCATCATCATCCTATATAACAGATAAAGTTACAATCATTAAGAAATTTTCAACAATAAATTTAGCAAACAACTATCGGAATTTTAAGTACAATGAACCACTCCCCAATTAAATCCTAAGCAAAGAACACACAAAACAGTAAAAAGAAAGTCAAGAAAACCAACCTCCTGACTTAGCTCACTGGGAATATCGGTTTGATTTCTTCTGTAGACTGGTCAAAAGTTGAGCACAACACTTCCCAGCCAAGATCCTGACATTAGCTCCAAACCATATAAACGACCAAGTTATACTATATATACAAACTCTATGTATGCACTGACATAAGACTATCTTCTTATTGTCATTTCTTTTCATTAACCACATACTACAAGAGTTTGTATATAATTTTTATATGTGTAGTGTTGTTCGAAATAAATTTACAAAGTGAAATAGGCACGAGCCTTGGCTCATTGAAGATGATAGAAAAACTATTCAATTAGAATGTTGAACAAGGCATCATCTATATCAAGTCACTTGCAGAAATTTTATTTGTTGAACAAGAGCAGTACCTACAAGCTGAGTGCAGCTCCTCTCTAAGGCTATTAAACTTGAAGTGGTTATGAGGAAGTAGTATGAGCTTATATATTTTTACAAGTGATCAACATCTCTTGCAGAAGTAGCTTTATCTATTGAGTTACTTGAACTGGATGATGGAACTATAATCAATAATTCTTGCTTGAATACCTGAAAATGAAAAAAGAACAAATAATGTTAAGTTAGGAAATCTAATTATATTAATTCTAGTACGTGGTTGAAGAAACATACCTTGTTAAAGTATTCTAACTCTTGCCTTAGTTCTGGGCCAATGTCTTCAGTTGTGGGTAGTGATATACCATGCAAAGAAGGTCGATCCCTCACTTCCTGGATTACCTGTCAAAGAGGCCTCGGGGTCAATGCAAAAAGAGGGTGATTTCCTAGGCAGCTTTATGATATTAACCTAGCTATTAGTAATGGTGAAGTAAAACTTTAGAATGGGAAAAAACTAGAAAGGAACAGCATATTTTGAACTCCTGCTATACAATCACAAGATCTCACACAAGCTATGAGACCTATAAGCTGATTGGCTGAATTTCTAAAATAGATTCTTTTTCCCTCAAATTTCTGTGTATATCTCCTTTTTTCTTTTTTCTTTTTTTCTTTTTTTTTTAAATAAGAAACTATAAACTTTGTATTAAATTAGTAAGAAGTAAGGAGGTACAATTGTGTACTGGGTGTCCATTGAGAACAAAGTATCAGGAGAGGGAAAACGGATTCTATACCCCTGTTTGCAGCGAGTAACCATCCCTCCACTATACAAAAGTGATCATAAACTATACAACATAAATCCAGACTCCCTCCCTAACTTAAGATACATAAAGAATAAAAGAACAATTATGAATCTTCTTAGCAACCGAAGCCCAATGAAAAGCAAAAAAGACAAACTGATATCATAACTCGCTACTGCTTTCTTCTCTCTCCTCGCCAAAAATCCTATTATTGGATTATTTCTGTCTAGTAATATCATCCCAAGAAGAGTTGAAACATTTGTAACTCCATTCACCCAGCACATGTGCCATGATAATTTCCTATACCTCCTTTTTGTTGTATAGTTATGCTTACTATATCTGTTACCAGAGAAATATTGGATTGTTACAACAATATCCTCCAGACCCTCTTCTCTAATGTGCCTAAACAATGAAATCCAAAGATAAAAACTCGTCTGTCAAATTTATTGAAAGCTATCAAGGATGTCCGGCAACACCAAACATATCCCTTCTCAAACCATGAGTAGTATTATACCTATGCAAAAGTGAAGAAAAAGGCAGTTATGAATTCTATGTTTTGATCTCAACTAGATAACAACAATGTTGACTAATGTTTTACATAAAAGTAAAGCAAACATCAAGCAGCATGGACTTTGTGGAATGGAACAACTAAATATCAGTTTCTTTTCAAGAAAAATAAGTAGAAGGGCACTATGACATAACATACCAGCTTAAAACCTTCATGAGAATGAAAAACTTCCATCTCCTGTAGGTTCACAGATTCATTCTGCTGTAATATAACAGATAAGCGCAGTATTGCACAGAGCATTTTGAATTTCTGGATTACCTGATAAGAGTATGAGATATTAGTAATGAAAAACTTGAAGATAATAGAATTCTTCAATATTTAAATTGATGACAACATTTTGCAGAACATATAGATGAGATACCTCTCCAGAAAACTCCTTTAAAGAAGAATGACTAAACTTGGGGAATTTCTTCCGGTGATATCTAGTAAGCAGTGCAATTAACTGCAAATTATGTTAATGCTTATTAGCATACAGAACAGGTTTATTGTACAAAATTAGGACAGACCACAATCAATAGGCAGAAAACATACCTTGATTTCCTCAGTACTGTATCCATAAAGATGATCACCATTCTATACGAAAAGATGAAGTTTTCAGGATTAAAGGTTGAAGAACAAAACAAAAGATAACTCATTATGGAGTGTAAAAATTCAAAAGTTATACTTCTTAGGTGGTCCTCAGTAGTCAGTGAGTATTCACTGACTTTGCTAATAGCCACGAGTAGTCTGATATATTACATGCACATTAGAACATTCTACGGAGGAATACATCTCACAGAAAGAAAATTGCACGTACCATAATGATTTCACAAGACTTCTTATGATAGCCCTTTTTACTAATGAAAAGTCCTATATTGTGAAGCAAACAAGCAGCTTCAAGAAATTCAAGATCTTTGTTATCCAAAGAGACACCAAGTTTAACTTGAATGTTGGCAAGCTCATCACATTTTCTTAAACCGTCAAAAATATCCTGCAGCAATCATTTGGTCCAACTTATCAGATTGTACTTGTAATCCTTTGCAATAGTTCAATTCAAAATAAAACATAAGAGGCAGAATGTTTTGTTTCTGATCAGGTTTTCAGTTTGCGAAACTTGTGAAACGACAACGCATCAGTAGAGTCACATAGTAACTTCCAATATTATACAAGGGTTCAATTTACATTGTGCAAAATGATGTGAAGTTGGAAAAAACTTTAAGAATAATTCTGCCTAAAGTAACATTTATCCAACATTAACTCGCAAGATGACACTAATCCTCAAAGGAATTTCTACATATCAAAGCTGCAAATAAGTGAATTTCAGGGGCACAATTAAAGCTAAAATATGAATCCCTTTCACTTCCATAATGATGCAACATCTTTGAACAACAAACATCTAGTAGAAGTGTCCAATATATAAAATTTCAAAGTACCTTGGCAATGCTGGCACATTGTGCAGCAGATTTCATCTTCTTTGTACCGCTAAACCTCATTGCAAGCCGCACAACAGACCGCCACCTAGCATTCGCATTCAAATCATATCCATCAAAGATCTTAGCCAAACTATCAGCAATAACACCCTCTGCCAATCCATACCCAGAAACCTCCATTTCTTCGATCCCAAGTAACTCAAAAATCTCATCCAACAACACTGCACCTGCAACAATAAACTCTGATCTCCTCTTAAAAAAACTCTCTTTCCTAACCCTCTCTCCATCTCCTCCCCCAGAACACAACCTCTCAACAACACTCTTCAATCCCTCTCTACTCAACCTCCAATCCCTCTTACAAACCCCCAAAACCCCCACATTATCCACAAACCTCTGATCATAACCATTAAAAACAGCTTTCTCAAGAGCTCTAATAGTACCAGAACAACCAACAGCCACCTCAAAACCACTCTCCCTCACTCTCTCAACCAACCCACTTTCTGTCACAACCATCCTAATAAACTTCCGCATTTTCTCAACTTCACCCTCAGAAGTTCCAAACTTTTCACTTAACCCCACATGCCCCAACCTCAAAGACTCACAAAACACAATCTTCCCTCTCTTCCCAACAACAAACTCGGTGGATCCACCTCCAATATCAATCCCCAAAACTAACTTATCATAAACCGGCAAAAACTGAAGCATACCCAGATACACAAATTCAGCTTCCTCTTCACCACTCAACACATCAACTTCAAACCCAACATTCTCCTCAACACTCTTAACAAACTGTTCCTTATTTTTAGCGTCACGTGCAGCCGCAGTTGCAACAACACGTGTTTGATCCTTCTCCACTTTGTAAGCTTCAATCAAGGTTCTAAATTTAAGTAAGGATTCAATTGAGCGAGAGAATGACTCACTGGAGATGTGCAAAGATGACGTAAAGTCGCGACCAAGAGTCACGGGCTCTTTAACACGGTCCAAAGTGAAGAACTTTCCGCTGGGATAAGCTCGAATGATGAGAAGCTTGAAAGAGTTCGTGCCCATGTCAACGGAAGCAAAGAGGGTTTGTGGGGTTTGGAGAGATGGGAGATTGGTGGCCATGGCTTTGCTGGGTTTGATCAATGGAGACGATGACCTGACAACAGAAACCGTTAGTCGAGATGGCGGGTTTGAAAAAAAGACGATCTTTTGGGTAATACGCGGTTTTCACAAAAATTATTGCTGTTACAATTTTTTTTTTTTTTTATTGGATTTCACACAGACAAAATATTGTTTTCATAATATCAGCTAGTATTTTAAAACGCGGTCCGGCCAGTTAAACCAGGACCAGAGCCTTCACCGAGTGGGGTTACAAATTTCCTATTCATTAAAAACTTTAAAAATTAGGACGTCAATTTATGAACAATTGAAGGCTATAATGTTTAAGCTTTTGAAGGAAAATGGTCTGTGAGTGCAATGATGGCAACAACAATGATTTTTGGTGAGTGAATCGACCAGAATCACGAAACAATATTGCTGAAAAAAGCCCATTGTCGTAGGCAATTGGGGAGACGAACAGGAGAAAGGTGAGATGAGTTTTGGTCAGGAGGCTAAGGGAAGCATTTTCATGGTGAGCTGGAGTGTTGTCTTCGTTGGAAACAAGCCCTATTTGCCAACGGCAATGGTGGAATTTGGTGTTTTTTTGCAAGATTTCAAACCTATATGGACTAACATAATTTTTAAGGGTATTTTTGTTAGATTTCAATGTAACGCCCACACGGAGATATGTAATTTAATTTATGTTTTTATAGCCATTAGTTGATTTTAGTTAAAGTTATTTTGAAAAAATGTGAAGAAAATGCCTTAAACTTGTATTAAGGATAAAATTGTCTTTTCACTCAAAATTAGTTGAAATTGTAGAGAGTGAAAAGAGATAGAATTTCATGGAGAATGCAATAAAAATGAGGGCATTATGGTAATTGACTAGAGGACAAAGATAAAATTTCTAAGAAAGTGTAAGGGCAAAATGGGAAAGTATGTTTGTAAAATAAGATATTAAGGGTTTAGTCTTACAAACCCCCTTATTTCTCTTCTTCCACCGCCACTTTCCTTCTCCATTTTCTCTCAATTTTCCAAGGATTTTTGAGGGCTTTTGAGTGGATTTTGACAAGGTTTTGGTTCTAGGCAACAGGAGGTAAGAATTCTTGCTCTATATATAAGATTTACTTATGTAGAAGTTGAATTCTTATTGAGTTTATGCTTAGGAGTAAGGGAAAATTTGAGTTCAACAAGAGTAGAGAGCTTTAGTGGAGACTAAGTAGAAGGTAAGTAAATCCAACTCAAAATTCAACTCAAGTTAAAGTTTAAGAAATCAATTGAGTAGAGTTTTCTGTAAGCATATATATGTTATGATTGTTGGGAAATTGAGATGAGATTGGTGATTATTTATACTTGTTGTTGGATATATTTGAGTATGAGAAGTAGTAGAGTTTGCATATACACATTTATTGTTTGATGAAATGCCTAAGAGAAGCATGAGCACGAGTAGAAACCTTAATTTTATGCAACATTGCATATTTGCATTTAATGAGTGCATTTAAGTAAGAATTCTAAGCATGAGTCATCCATATGCATATATTTGTATATATGTAGTACTTCAGAAAGAATAAAGAATTTTAAAAATAAAACATTTTAAGAATAAAGAGAAAGAAGGAAAAAACAATAAAGAATTAAAGAAAGAAAAAGTGTTAAAGAAGAGAAAAGAATAGGTTGTTGTGATGGGAAACTGTGAGTGCTAAGAAGAAATTCTCACATACACGCTACCTTAATTGAGTGGCATAAGAAGAAAAAGAATTGTACGACCCATAAGAGTGTATGTGGATGAGGGTTGTACCAAGAAGAATTCCTACATGCACGCCACCTTAATTGAGTGACCTAAGAAGAAAGAAAGAATTTGTACGGTCAGCAAGAGTGCATATAGATGAGGATTGTACGCACTCACACGGCTAAGATTCCAAATCCATGCATCAACAGAGTTCGATCGGCAAAAAATAAGAAAAGAAAGAATAAGAAAGAACAAGAAAAAGAAAGAAAAGAGAAGCTTGAGCAAGCAAGACAAGAAAGAAAAGAAAAGAAATAGAATAAGAAAGAAGAAAGAAAAGAAAAGAAATAGAATAAGAAAGAAGAAAGAAGAAAGAAAAATGCATTATTGCATATGCATTTTTATGCATTATCATTAGGGGTATACAAAAAAATCCGATATCCGGTCCGTATCCGATCTGATCCAAAAAAACTGGATATCCGAAAATTCGGATCGGATTCGGATATCAATTTTTAGAATATCCAGATTTCAGATCGGCTCCACAAAGAAACTGGATATTTGGATTCGATCCGATTTTGTCCATAACTACAAGTTTTAAGAAGTTATTTTGCGGTCCTAGGTGAAAAGTGGTAAATTATGTGGACTATTTAGAAATGCGATGACAACTTTGGGGGTCAAAATGTAATAAAATGATGATGTAGTAGGGGGTAATAAGAATAATGCAAAATTTTAGGGGATAAATTGATATTTTTCATACAAATTCAGATAAAACCGGATCAGACGAAATCCGGATCAAATTCGGATCAGGTTTCATCCTGATCCGAATTTTCGGATCAGATCAGAAAAATGAAAAACCGAATCGGATATCCGGTTTTGCACACCCCTACATATCATTCATGTATATTACCATGAATTCTATCATGGTTAGAAAGAATATAAAAAATAGAAAGAAAGAACAGAGAGAAAGAAAGAACAACGAGAATTAGGAAGAAAGAAATAACAGTAAGAATTAGAAACAGAGACAAAAAAGAGAAAGAACTAGGAACGAAAGAAAGAAGAAGAGAATTAAGTAAGGAAAGAATCAAAGAAGGAGAAAAGATAAAGGGATTTACTTACTGAACATTTTTGTGCTCACCCCGTTGTTTTTTCCATGTTTTGCAAGAAATAGGTGAGCAACAGTCAGAAGAAAGTTGACAAACGGAGAGAATTGGCATTACTGTCCACCGTTGCTAAAGTTTTTGTACTTGTTATTTTGATGTATGTAAAGAATTATATTTTATAAGTAAATAAAATTTGGGCCGAACTATTTTTCATATGCTAAGTATGTATGGTTTTATTGTATATGTTCTAAAGTATACTAGTAGAAAAAAGTCATTACATTCAAACCTTTGGACACTGGTTTGACCCACCAGTTAAACTGGTTAAATCGGTCAACCAGGACCCAAACCACTTTGCCGGCTTTTTACCCTAAGTTGGGTTTTAAACATTGTTCAACTTATAGATGGTAAATCTACACAAATTACTATAATTAATTAGTAATTTATTTTGTATTTTTTAAATAAATAAATTTATATATAATATGGTGAGAATTTATAGAAAGATATGTAATAAAGAGACTATTCTAGTGATGCCTCCACAAATCACCAACCTGTTATTTTGGTGGCACCTCAATTAAAAGTAATCCGTTAGGTAGCCACAAACGTGTGTGAATATCCCACTTGAGGTACGTTTTAAATTTGTTGTATTAGTTAAAGTTTATTGTTTCACTTTAATTGAGTTTGTATTTTAGTTGGTTGAATTGTTGCCTGAAATTGGTTGAGTTTTGGTGAAGTTGAAACCAATCTTCGCGCCGGGGCAAGAAGAAGCTTCGCCGCGGCGAGGAGGTATGCACCCACGGGTAGGTTCTTGCCCTGTTTCGCCGTGCGACGCAAAGTTCTTCGCCGCGGCGACGAGCCTAAGACAAGTTTTCTTGAGTTTTCTAGAGAATTCTTCTTTTGGGGCATAATGACCATTCTACCCCTATTAGTAGGAAAAGTGGGGAGTAAAATGAAAGGAAATTAGTAGAGATTTGTTCAGATGGGGGTGTATTGTAAAGAATCAAAAGTATAGATAATTTTCAAGAAGAGCAGGGCAAAATGGGAAAGGATGCTTATATATGAACTAAAAAGGGTCAAGAGTAGAGAAAACCCTTTATTCTTCATATTCCCCCACCGCCTCTCCATTTGCCCATTTTCTCTCAATTTCTCCATCCAATCCTCCCAAGATTTCCAAGGGAATTAAGAGGGGTTTTGAGTAGAGATTTCATCTAAAGCCTCCTAAGGTAAATTCATACTTTAGATGTGAGTTTTCTATATTGTAGTGAGGTCCTTATTTGGTTGTTTGCTTTCCTTGGTTGTTTGAGTTGTAGAGAAGAGACAAGACCACAAAGGAAGGAAAAGTGCTAAAGAAGTCATCTTTGCACAAGGTAAGTAAATCCAACCAACTTAGTTTTAAACAAGCTTTTTGTGTAGAGATGTATGCATTCAGTATTAGTTGATTAATGGAAAATTGAATTGGGAGTAGCTATTTTTTGTAGTTGTTGGATAGATTCCATGTATGAGTAGTGTTTTAATGTGTATTGAGAATAGATTTGATGAGTTTGAGAGATGTTTTGTGAAGCTTTTTGGGAGTGCTTTCTTGACAGGAGTTATGATTATTTGGGAGTTTTCTCCATTTTGATGGCTAGAGAATGAAGTAAGTAGAATTTTAGTAGAGTGTTTATATGCCATGAGTTGTTTGATGAAATGCCTAAGTGAATTTGCCCTGTCACTGCCATAACTTTCTAAGTAAGTTTTGGACATCTTCGGTTTTGAACTGGTTGAGACCAAAACATCAAAGATGTAGCCCTGTTTTTAAGCTTTAAACGAGACCAAACCGTAGCAATCCGAGGTGTACAGCACAAGTTATGGCCGTTTTTAGTATGACCTGGGCAGAATGCGGTTTTGAGGAAACTTGTAGTTGGCATTATTCATTAGTGCATTAGGAGCATGAGCTAGCTCTACACCTTTGTTTATACACTGAGAAGCAGCTTGAGATTTAGTAGAGAATTTGAGTATAAGCTACTTAAAGTTAAAGAAAGAGAATAGAGTAGGTTGTGCGATGGGAACCCGTGGGTAATGGTAGTATTCCCGCATGTACGCCGCATTGAGAGAGCGGCATGAGTATCAGATAGAGAAGTGGTGTAGCCCGTGAGAGTGCATGCGGATGAGGGCTATACCCGAGTAACCCGAGAGAGAGATTATAGACTCACATGGCCAAGGGTTCCGAATCCATGCATAACCGCGTCCGATCGGCTAGAATTAGTAGAGGGTCACGTAGAGGGGAGCGATGTCCCGCCGTCCCCCCGATAAGATGGGTCGTGACTTACTAAGAGGTAATGAAGAAAGTTCTAGAAGAAAGAGAAAGAGAAGAGAAAAGAGAGAAGTACCCAAGAAAATTGAACGAGGAGTTGTAAGGAAAATTAGAGAGAGAGAGTTATCGGGCTAGCATAGTAAGGATTTTACTTACTGAGCATTTTTGTGCTCACCCCGTTGTTTTTTCCATGTTTTGCAGGAAATAGGTGAGCAGCGGTCAGAAGGAAGTCGACAAGCGGAGAGAATTGGCATTACTGTCCACCGTTGCTAAAGTTTTTGTACTTGTTATTTTGGTATATATAAAGAATTATATGTTATAAGTAAAGAATTATATTTTATAAGTAAAGAAAATTTGGGCCCAACTATTTTTCATATGCTAAGTATGTATGTTTTTATTGTATATGTTATAAAGTATACTAGTAGAAAGAAGTCATTACATGCACTGATTGGTGTAGTTTGACACTAGCCAACGTAGTTCTATTCAGAGCTATCAATGCAGTAGTGATTGGTTGCATCGAGGAGTGTATCAAGACTATGGTGGATCGACAGATGATCCATCACTCCTGGGTGCAAGAGAAGTTATCTCACGACGCAATTCAGTTAATGACAACGACAATAAATCTGTGATCACAGTGGGATTAAGTTGTTGCTCAATCTAATTCATTATTCCGGTCATTGGTCTAGTAACTGAATACAAATATATCGAGAGTAAACTGAGGTTGACACTATTTCTATACCCCAGTCTCAATGAGATAACAGATGATGAAAGTATTTGATTGCATGGTAACCATATCGTTGACAGGTAGCTATTTTGCTAAATTCGAATATATCGGGTGGCCATGATGCCTTGCTAAGGGCCAATCTTGGTATGCATGTAGTGAGACGATTAATAGGTGTTAATCACGATACTACTCACTGCCGGTATGATGAAGAGCCTACGGGTCACACACATAGAAGATAATTTAAGAATTAGTTTGTGCAAGGGGCGTTTTTGTCTTTTAGGGCGAAAGGATATTTTGGTAATCTCATAGTGTAATTAAATAAGTGAGATTATATTTAAATATATATACACATATATTTAAATGGATTATTATTATTGTTAAATGTTAATATATTTCTATAAATATATTAATTGAGTTTAATTGGAAATAATAATAATTAAAATAAAATATCATGATTGGGAGTGTTTGGATATAAGGGTTGTTTGGGTTGGAGCCCAAGCCAATTTCTCATTGGAATAGGGTTTTACACATGCACTATATAAGTGCATGTGTATTGAGAGAAATTAACTGAAGTTCATTTTTTTCACTCATTTGAATAAAAGGAATCAACCCCTATTTCTCTCTAAATCTCACGCCACCCTTGTCCATTGAATCAAATTCTCTTTGATTCTTGATTTGGTTCTTGATGCTAAAGAGGATCTAGCAAATCCCTCTTTAGCTCTTCAGGTTATCTTCATGTGGATTATCGCTGGTTCGATCCTGTTCTTGGATCGGTGGCGAAAAGATTTAGAGACGAGTTTGAAGGAGCCTCTAAATGTGCGTATGAACTCTAAACTTTACTCTAATCGTTCATATTACTGCAGATTTTTTATTTAACATATAAACTATATAATATGTGCCCTAATCTTGGTTTAAAGGAATCGGTCTATGGTTTAAAAGTTTTGTTTTTCGTTGCCATTAGTTAGATCGTTTCCTAGCACTACCCTGGAAAACCACCAATCACGTTGGCTTGTTGGATTGGCTCTTCTTCTTGCAAGCTTGGACACATATTTGTAGCATGACCAACAATCGAACAAATTCCACACACCTTAGCAACTTGCACATTATTTACTACCATTTGCCTCATTAAAGAAGTTAAATATGAAAGTTGACATTCAATGCTAGAAGCATGGACTTCATTAACTTTGTTTGGTGTATGATCCATCCTTGTCCCAAATTGTTGAGAATTGGCTGCCATGTTGGAAATCAAATTCTTAGCAGCTTCAGGTGCTTTGTTAACCAGTGCACCTCTACTGGCATCATCCACCATACTCCTATCCATTGGTAATAGGCCCTCGTAAAAATACCGGATTAAGAGCTTATAAGGTATTTGATGGTGTGGGCAGCTTGCACACAATTTCTTGAAGCGCTCCCAGTACTCATACAAGATCTCTTCGTTATATTATTTAATGCAGCAGATCTCCTTCCTGATATTGTTAGCTCGTGAAGTAGGAAAGAACTTCTCTAAAAAAAGCCACTTCATCTCATTCTAGGAGTTAATTGACCCCGATGGAAGATAATACAACTATTCCTTAGCCGAATCTGCCAAGGAGAAAGGAAAAGCCTATAGCTTTACTTGCTCATCTGAGATACCTTGTGGCCTCATACTTAAACACACCACATGAAATTCCTTCAAATGCTTATGAGGATCCTCAACTACAAAACCACGGAAGGTAGGTAACAAATGTATTAGTCCTGACTTTAACACAAATGCAACATCTAAGTTAGGGTACTCAATACACAAAGGCAGTTGATTCAAATTAGGGGCAACCGACTCCTTTAATGTTTTGTTATTATTTTCCATGACTCCCTCTTCTTTTGTGTCACTAAACGAACTGTTAGATGTTAAATCAAGGGCTATGTTGATGCTAGGCGATGAAAGAATAGCTTGCTCTCGATTCTACCGAGCCTATTTCCTCAACCTGCGTGCAGTTCGTTCAATCTTTGGGTTGAATGTTAAGTCACCAAGATGAGAGGACTTGGTCATAAAATAAAAAATCACGTAAAAAAAGAAAAAAAAATAAATGACATATAATGAAAACCGGCTAGAAAATCTAAAAAAATTATTTTTATGGCCCAAAACCCTATCAAACGTTGTTTTTTGCCCTCGAGAGGGTGGGCTAGTGAATCCTTAATGGATTACCCAGTCATGTGCAGAATTTTGTTTCCTTCGAAACGGGTATTCACAACAATCCTAATTCCACCGAAAATCCTATCGTGAACAGTACTACCAAATTTTTTTTTTTTTTTAGATACCCTACAAATCACAATTCTTCACAAACAAAGGTAAGAATGACACTAATTACACTGACTAATGTTATAAATCACTAAATAGAACAATAAAAATAATAAGAACACCGAATCTAATTATAACTAGTCCTCGGCAACAATGCCAAAATTTTGATGCATGCTGAGCGCAACCAAAAATTAAATTACTCTACTCACAACTTGTAATCACATTAAGTATAGGTTGATCCACAGAGACTATCCAATCAGATTACCCAACTTAATATCACAATGAATTAATGAAATAAAAAGGAGGAAATTTTACTTCGAAAATTAATTAACACAAGCGTAATTACTACTAGCAGGAATTAAGTAAAGAGAATTTAATAAAAAAATGATTTCGACTCAAGGAAAATTACCCACGGTTGCAAACTGATCACTGACTTCTAATATATATTATTCTTTAATTGAATATTTAACCAAAGATTATCAAGAAGCCAGGCAATCTTTATCTTCCCTAAGTTCTTTAAGCTGAGCCTAGTATACAAAGTAATTCTTATCAATAAACCACTTGGTATTATGCAATCCTTATGAATTTACTGATAGCATTACAAATTAGGAAGTAGTTAAAGATGAATAATAATCGAACAAGTGTCAAATTATTTAATTCATTTCACGTTTCTTTTAAACAATCAACAGAAGCTTGGATCACAATTGTTTTGCTTAATTACTACTCTTGTTAGGAAATGATCATTTTATGGCAGCGGAAACCAAAAAATTACATGATAGATCATTCCTTAGAACCAGGATCAGGGTACAAAAATTACAGTTTATACATTATAATCGAATCTGCAGAAAATTAGTTTAAAGGTTTATAAATCATACCCACGTTTGGAGGCTCCTTCAATTTGTCTCGGAATGGGTTTCACTACCGACCCAAGTGTAGGATCGAACCAATGTAGTCCACACGAAGACAACCTCAAGGAACTAAAGAGGGATTTGCTAGATCCTCTTTAGCCTTTAAGAACCAAGATGAAAACCAAATGAAATATTTTCTTCAAACAAAAAGAAATCTGGCGTGAGAGAGAAGAAAAAGGGGCTGGAATATTTGTTTTCAATGAAATGAATGAATCAATTTAATATTTCACAAAGTGTGCACTATATAAGTGCACACTATACTCTATTCCATCATGGAATGGGCTTGGGCTCTAACCCAAACATCCCTTGTTTCCAAACACCCCCTTTAAGATATTTTTAATTTTAATTTATCATTATCTCAATTAAATTCAATTAATATATATTACAATATATATATATATATATTAACATTTAACAGTAATGATAATTTATTTAAATATATGCGAGCACATATTTAAACGTAATCTCACTTATTTAATTTTAATATCAAATTAAATAAAGGCTATGACCTCAGCAAATTTAATTGCACTGTGAAATTACCAAAATACCCTTTCGCCTAAAAAGATGAAAACACCCTTCTTCTAAGCTGGCTCTTAAATTATCTTCTATGTGTGTGACCCATAGGCTCCTCATCATACTGGTAGTGTGTAGTATCGCGATTAACACCAATTAATCGTCTCACTACACACAGACCAAGATTGGCCACTAGCAAGACATCATGGCCACCCGATAGATTCGGATTTAGCGAAACAGCTACCTGTCAACGATATGGTTACCGTACAATCCGATCATTTCATCATCCGTTATCTCAACGAGACTGAGGCATATAAATAGTGTCAACCTTCGGTTACTCTCGATATTGTGTATTCAGTTACTGGACCAATGACATGTGTTATAAACTGGATAGAGCAACAACCCAATCCCACTGTGGCCATAGTTTTAGTGTCATTGCCATTTACTGAATTGCGCCGTGAGATAACTTCTCCCGTACCCGGGAGTTATGAATCCTTTGTCTATCTACCATAGTCTTGATATACTCCTTGATGTAGCAAATTACCACCGTATTGACAACTCTGAATAGAACTGCATTAGGCTAGTGTAACTCGGTGTACAAGGCGCTCCGGTGATCTCAAGTCTAAGGATCACATGCATCACCATTCATTAGAGGATTTGTTCCATTGAAACTGGGGTTACCATCCATATGGAATCCTCTGGTGGGTCAGTCTAGTGAACTTGCCTACAACAAACACCTATGTGTTGCACCAGGTTGTCACCAAACAACCTTGACAAGTGAGATCAGTCACTGCCTTTTGACAGGGTTGTTCAACACTATGATAGCCTTGCCATATTATTTGTGCCCTTACTTCAGAATAATACTAGGGCTACAGACGTTTCTAGAATAACCACCATATGTGCTCTTAGGGTTCTCACTATGAAGATTTGAAACACTTGATACCGTCGTCATGGTTCTACTATTCTATGGACATATATCAATACATAGAATGATGATTTACGCGATATAGAATAAAATGTCGTTTATTGATCAATGAACATTATTAAAAAAAGTCAATTCTACAATAACTGATTGGCTCTAGGGCATCTACTCTAACAATCTCCCATTTGCACTATAGCCAATCATTCATGTATTTAATACCAAATGATCTCAAGTGCTTTCATGCTTCCGCTCTAACAGAGACTTTGTCAGTGGATCTGCGAGATTGTCGTCAGTATGCACTTTACTGATCTGCACATCTTTCCTCTCAACTATCTGTCTAATGAGATGGAATCGTCTGAGTATGTGTCTGGACTTTTGATGAGACCGTGGTTCCCTGGCTTGAGCAATTACCCCATTGTTGTCACACACCAAGTTCAGTAACAAACTTCTTAATCCAGACAGCCTCTTTCGTCGCATCTGACAATGTAATATACTCAGCCTCCATTATATAGTCCGCTATAGTGCTTTGCTTGGAGCTCTTCCAGCTCACTGTACCCTCATTGAGACAAAATACAAACCTGATTGCGATCAATAATCATCTTTATCTGTTTGGAAACTAGCATCACTATATCCTCTTACAGTGAGCTCATCTTCTCTTCCCCTCCATAAACCAAGAACATATCCTTAGTCCTCTTCAGGTACTTAAGAATATTCTTGACAGCCATCTAGTAACGCTCACCTAGATCCAATTGATATCTACTACAAGTGCTCAAAGCACATGAGACATCAATCCGAGTACATAACATGGCATACATGATGGATCCAATTACTGATGCATATGGGATCTTCTTCATCCTATCTCTCTCATCTTATGCTCTAGGACACAATTCCTTAGAGAGATAAACACCATGTGACATTGGAAGAAGTCCCTTCTTGGATTCTTCCATACTGAATATTTTCAGTACTTTATCAATATATGCACTCTAACTAAGGCCAAGCAACCTACGTGATCTATCATGATAGATCTTTATTCCAAGGATGTAGGTTGCTTCCCCTATGTCCTTCATGGAGAAGCACTTGGATAACCAAGTCTTTACCGACTGTAAGTTCGGTATGTCATTCCCGATCAAAAGTATGTCATCGACATACAACACTAGGAATGCCACTACGCTCCCACTCACTTTCTTGTAAACACATGGCTCATCTTCGTTCTTGATAAAACTGAATTCTTTTACGGCTTCATCAAAACGAATGTTCTAGCTCCTAGAAGCTTGCTTAAGTCCATATATGGGGTTGCCCATTAAGAACGAAACCATCGGGTTGCCCATCAAGAACGAAACCATCGGGTTGCCCATCAAGAACGAAACCATCGGGTTGCCCATCAAGAATAAAACCATCGGGTTGCCCATCAAGAACAAAACCATCGGGTTGTGTCATATACACATCCTCTTCAAGGTTTCTGTTCAAGAAAGTTGTTTTGACATCCATTTGCCAAATCTCATAGTCATGATATGCAGCAATCGCAAGCATAATCCGGATGGATTTAATCATAGTCAATACCATGAATTTGTTTGAAACCTTTGGCAACTAATCATGCCTTATAAGTATGCACCTTGCCATCCATGTCAGTCTTCTTCTTGAAGACCCATTTACACCTTATGGGTTTTACCCCTTCAGGTGGTTTCACCAGAGACCATACTTGGTTTTGGTACATGGAGTCCATCTCAGATTTCATGGCTTCAAGTCATTTAATAGAATCTGGATCCGATATAGCGTCTTCGTAGGTTCTGGGTTCATCATCTTAGTAGACTAGTACGTCACCATATTAAGTCAGGAGATAACCGTATCTCTCGGGCTCATGGCATACTCTTCCAGATCTATGTAGCTCTTGTGCTACCTGAGGTGGTTCACTTTGATCCACAAGTTGTGGAGTAACCTCCTCTTGATGTTCAACCACCTTTAGTGGCACATCATCCCGTCCTTCGTCTAATATATTTTGTGGTTTTAGAACTTCATCGAGTTCTACTTTTCTCCTACTAGTAATTCTTAGAAAAAATTCCTTTTCTAGGAAGACACCAGAA